>NC_056524.1:4043914-4119785 GCF_019175285.1 Sceloporus undulatus
CCCGGAGTCAACAAGCCAGGGCTTGGAGAATTGACAAAAGAAATAGGAATTCCAAGTAGAAGCGCATGAGTGGCCTTGTTTAGAAGCCACAAACCATTTTGCTTGTGCCATTGTAATGGGACTTGAGCATCCACGGATTTGTTATCCACAGCGGATCCTTGAACCAATCCACAGAAATGCGAGGACCCCCGTATTTCTAAATAAATAAAAATAAAAATTTTATTTATTATC
The DNA here is from genome assembly GCF_019175285.1 of Sceloporus undulatus. NCBI lineage: Eukaryota > Metazoa > Chordata > Lepidosauria > Squamata > Phrynosomatidae > Sceloporus > Sceloporus undulatus. Next base: position 4,044,146 of record NC_056524.1, read on the forward strand.
CGCCCTTCCATCGATCAGGGCGGTGAAACATAATAAAATCAAATACATAATAACACAGACCGTGTAACAGTACACATATAAAAAAAGTTATAAAACCCATCAGCCAACCATCTGTGCGACTAAAGAGGGAGGAAAGCCATTTGAGCTTCATCGGGGAATGCAGCTCGAAATAGGAAGGTTTCAAATCCTTCTAAACTGAGCTAAGGAGGTAGCCGAGCGGAGCTCTGGTGGCACGGTTCCAAAGGCGGGGCCAGGAAATGGAATACGTCCTCCTCGTTGTGGAGGTGAGTCTCTGCCCCTGAACCCTGATAATGCTGCCCAGAAGTTCTGAGAGGTGCGGGGCAGAATGTATGGGAGAGGCGGTCCTTCAGGTATCCTGGGCCCAAGCCATGTAGGGCTTTGTAGGTAATCACCAAACACCTTGTACTGAGCCCGGAAGCGGATAGGCAGCCAATGCAGGTCTTTAAGCACAGGTGTAATATGGGCTGGCCCGGAGGGTACCAGTGACCAGCCTGGCTGCCGTATTTTGTACCAGCGATGTAGCTTCCGGGTTATGGTACAAGGGTTTGCCCCATGTAGAGCGCATTGCAGAAGTCCAATCTAGAGGTTACCAGGAGTGGTACCACCGTTTATCAAGGTCCCTCTGGGCCAGTGTAGGGCGCAGCTGGCGAATAAGCCGAAGCTGTATAACAAGTGCTCTTGACCGTCGCATTCACCATTGAGATGTAAGAGTGAAGTGCGATAGTCAAGAAGCACCCCAGACTGGCGCACGGATCCGTTCACAGAAACGTGATCCTGTTCAGGTACAGGTGGAACCACCACCCATTCCTGGGCCAGGGTAACCTATCACCAATGTACCTCCGTTTTCTCTCTGGATTCAGACTGAGTCGGTTTTCCCTCATCCAGCCCATACTGTACTCCAGACAGGCCACGTAGAGAAGAGACGGCCATCCTCGGTCACTGCATCAGTCGGTAGACATAGAGAAGTACTATTGGTGTTGTCATCAGCGTACTGATAACCCGCGCCCCCATTGCCTCCGGATATGATCTCTCCCAGCGGCTTTACATGTAAATGTTAAATAGCATGGGAGACAGAATGGCTCCTTGAGGGACCCCCAGTATAAGGGCCCTCTTATCACGAGCACACGTCTCCCAGCTGCACCATCTGGAACCTCCCAGCGAGGGTAGGACCGGAAACCACTGGAGCGCGCAGTGCCCCCGATTCCCACCTCTACCAGGCGCTCCAGAAGGATACCATGGTCCTATGGTATCGAAAGCCGCTGAGATGTCCAAGAGCAACCAGCAGGGACATGCTTCCCCTGTCGAGCCCAGACGGAGTATCATCGACCAAGGCGACCCATGGCCGTCTCAACCCGTAACCCGACCGAAAGCCAGTTTGAAATGGGTCCAGATAAATCCGTTTCGTCCAAGATCGAGAGAGCTGGATGCAACCGCTCCTGATCACCTCCCCAGAAATGGCAGCAGCGAGACGGCCGATAATTACTATGTACCAGGGGGTCGAGGGGGCTTTTTTAATAGAGGTTTTACAAGGCCAATTTCAGATCAGTTGGAAATTGCCCTTCCTCAAAGATGTATAATAATCTGGCGTAACAGTGAAGTTACTGCCGGTCCCCCCGGAGCCGCTAGCCATGGAGGGACAGGATGATCCGAGAGAGCAGGTTGTCTTCCGAAAACTTCCAAGGATCTTGTCCACCATCATCGGTCCACCAACTCAAACTGATCCAGTTTAATAGAGTCCACGGAGGCTCTGGATTCCTCTACCCTAGGTTCTGCTCTAATGCTGGCGTTAAGACCTTCGCTTATCCGAGAGGTTTTATATCCGCGAAGAAGTTGTTAAATTGGTCGCAGCAGGCCTTAGAAGGTCAAGGATTCTGGTTCAGGCAGGGAGGGAGCTGAGTTAGCTCCCTAACTACCCTGACACAACTCGCGGCACGCGACATCTGCGACGCGACACGAGCCACCATAGAACGGTTCTTAGCTGCTCGTGTCGCCTCTCCATAGTCCTCCAACAGGTGGTCTAGGAGAGCTTGTCGGCTAAGCATAGGTGTTCCGCCAGCGGTGCTCTAGCCGTCGCAGGTCCCGCTTCACCTTCTCGCCCGGAGATCTTCCGTATACCAGGGCTTTGCGTTTGGAGGCGGGCCTGAGAGGGCGCTTGGGAGCGATACTGTGTTATAGCCCTGGAGAGACCGGTATTTCCAGATCCAGTCAGGGCATCAAACAATCGCCATCACTTCCAACCATGTGTCCCTCTAGGGCTTCCTGGAACCTTTGGGTTCCATCAGCCTTCGAGGGTGGACCATTCTAATAGGTCTGCCACCCCCGGGGGGGGGAATGCGTAGTAAGACCTTGATTTTTGCCTCCACGAGGAAATGATCCGTCCATGACAGGGGGGAAATATTAGTTATTTCCAACCACGGATTATCCGCATCTGAACAAAAGACCAAATCGAGTGTATTACCCGCCAAAATGCGTTGGACCCGAAAGCAGTCTGGGACAGGCCCATGGCCGCCCCCATGGTATCCATGAATTCCCCACGCCGCACCGGATGGAACATAGCTGGCCGTGAGGGAGATGTTGAAGTCGCCCAGGACAAGTAGCCTGGGTGTCTCCAGCATCAGCTCCGCGACCAGACTGTGTCAGCTCGTTAAGGGAGTCCGTTAGGCCGCACGGGGTGGCCGATACACCAACAGAATCCCTACTGTCCCTAGCCTTTAGGGTCAGGTAAATACACTCGATAAAGGAAGTCTGTTGGATGTGGTTCCTGGGTGAGAGACAAGATGTTCCTATGTATCAAGGCCACACACCCCCCGCCCACCTAACCTGGGCTGGTCCTTCACGCTAGAACCCAGCAGGTAAGGGCCTGTGCCCACACAGCATCCCCCTCAGGGGGGCCCAAGCCAGGTCTCTGGTAATGCAAGCCAGGTCGCAGTTAGTGTCCTCCATCAGATCATGGAGGATGTGGGACTTGTTGTTGATCGACCTGGCATTGCACAGGAGCAGCGACAGGGTTTGTGGCACGGTTGGAGTGACCCCAGGCCCTTTGGTTGGGAGGGGACAGGAAGGAGGATAAGTATGACGCATCGATCTCGATCCGCCTTCCCTTGTAACGCAAGTCCCCTTCTCCCACCGCCATACCTCCCCTGCCCCACACTACCTCAATGGGAGCTCTGCTCGTACCGATGTTATCTCTCTCCTCCCCCCGCCCGCCCTCCCCAGCCCGGCTCCCCCGATCCATAACCACCTCCTCCCCCCCTTCCCAGCAATTGAAAGAGCAGAGGTTAGCCACTTCAGGCATCCCCTGCCTAAGGCTGACATCCGCACAGCCTCTCTTGATCTAGCGCTGCCAAAAATGTGGAGTCCTGCAAACAGTCCCGGGGGCGTCCCCCTGGGGGCGGTACGCAGATGCGCACCTCCGACACCCCCAGAGAGAGCCGCCCGGCAGCAGCGTGGCCCCTGGCCCAAAGTCCGGCAGGAGAGGAGGGGTGGTGAAGGAGGAGTCCCAGCACGCTGGTTTTCAGCGTTCGTGCCACCGCTGCCAACGCAGGACACGCCCGCTCCACCTTCCCCCCCAGGTGTCCCCAGTCGGTCCTCCGGAAACTGCCTTGGAAGCCCGCTGTAAACACTCACAGGAGTCCTGCAAACAGTCGTGTGGCGTATAGGGTTTGTCCGTGGGTGACACCACCCTATACACTGTATTCTCACAATCACATCTATTTTTAAATTCCCATGACATTCCCAGCTTTGTTTCTGTAAAAACAAATATCTTCCAACTAACTCAGGCCCGATTTAAACAGGCCTTTGCACCGCCCCCAATCACGTGCTAGGGGTTGGCCGAGGACGCAGTCGTCCATACCGGCCTCACCCCTAACACGTAACAGGGGCGTCAAAATGGGCAGTGCCCATGTACACATGGGTGCCGTCATTTTGACGTAATGGCTTTGTTGCCATCCACAACGCAGCATGGCGTGGCCGTTATGTCTTGGTGCCAACTGAAGGCTGCTTGTGGCACCCTTTCAGGCAGCACCGAACAGGACCCCGGTTTGGAGCTCCTTCCGCCACGCGTATCGCTGGCAAGGCCTTAAACAGCCATGCCAGCAATACAGAAAGAAAGGGCCTAGTGGCCCCTTTCTCCCTTTCCAGGCCGGGGGAAGCGGCGCGTTGCTGCTTCCCTGAGGCCTGGAAAAGCGGTGGATTGGGCCTCTGGAGCTGCCGCTGTAGCCACTGAGGCCCTGATCCGTCTGGGAAAGGGGTGGGTGCAGGCCTCCCCAAAGGGGCGGTCTGTATCCCACCTCAGTTTACAGGGACAGCCCCCCAGTTAAATCCTCTGCTGTCCCTACTTTCTGGGCTGCTTTGAAAATGTCCCCGTTTTCTCTCTTCTCCTCCCACTTCCCCTTTGTTCTCATCTTTACTTCAGTTGCAGCAAACTGAGTTCAGTGTGAAAAAAGTAGTTTGCGCTCAAGTCAATGCAAGTTTATTCTGTATTAACCAACCAGGCTTTGCACAGTTTGCACTGGGCTATTCAGAGGGAGAGAGCATAAGTACTGTGAGACAGCGAGTCTTGGGCTTCTCAGTAGTAGCTCATTTGTATCTATCTTTTTCTTTCCTAACTCCGGAGTTTTTCACACTGGGGCTTGATTTTGGCATTTAAAGAACAGATTAAAGCATGTTTAAAGTATACCTGCCAAATGAAGTGCGAATGACGAGTAATCGCACGAATGATTATCACATGCCAATTGCACAAATAAAGTAATATTGGAAAGCATTATGGCTGAAATTCCAAAAGTGAAAAGATATGTGTTATGTTTCTTTGTGGACCTCTTTAATGGTGGTTTTGTGCGACCATCGTGTGAAATCGTGAGGTGTAATTACATGATTTTCCTGGTTTATTCATGGGATAAACCCCTGATCTCCTTTGTGTGATAAACTCATTTGTGCCGCCTTCTCTCCACCGGGTGTCGGGCAAATGGCATTGTGTGACATCTTTGGCACTGTGCCATAGGTCCGCCATCACGGATCTATGGATGGCTAGCTCCTGCACAGGAGTGCCCTTTTGGCTACTTTCCCAAAACATCCCTTCTCAATATTTATTGATATCCAAGTTTGACTAAGGTGAAAGAAGACTAGACCTGGGGTTAAAAACAGATTTCTCATAATCATCCAAACATCCAAATAGTGTTTACAATTGGAGTCGCAAAGGGAAAATGCAGGGGGGCTGAACATCTGTGGAGGGGAAATCTGAACATCTGCCTGGCTGGCATGGGTTTGGGAGAGGGAATCTTTGTATACTCTTGAATGCACTATTTTTCCTTGACGGAAGACGAATGTGCAATATCCAGCAGACTGACCCCCAAATCGATTCTGTCTTTGAACTCTCCAGCAGATGGCAGCACAGCCATGACTCTTTGGACCCCAAGGAGCCCTTGTCTGCAAAGCTGAAGGGTTTATTTGCATAGAAATTAATTCAAGGCGTCTTGATCAATAAAAAACCTCCTTCATCTGCAAGCACTAACCTCTTGTTATTTACTCCCCAGGAACACTGAGGACATGCAACAAGCACAGTGCAGAATCCATAGCATTGGGGAAGAACAGGGCCAGGGACTACCAGAGATCCTGAAGTTGGCTGCATGCAACTCGGGGTGTTCCTAGTGTGTGCCGATTTCCATCTGTAAATTGTGGATGACATCATTCAGCCTCTTCTTGGCTCTTTTTGGTGCAATGCTCTCTGGACCTTGGCCCACTCAAAACCTGCCAGGCTGCCTCAGTCTCCAGCTGGGAACAGTCACAAAGTATGGGACAACTTGCCAAGTGAGGAAACAGCCCTCTAAACTTTAAGCAATCCAACTTTAGAGCTTTTGCTTTCTGCCAGAAACTCCTCTCCTCAACCATTTCCCTCAGTCCAAGATCTGCGTCTTCCCAGTATGGTGTAAATCAGTTCTGAGTACCTCATTTTAAGAAGGATATAGACAAGTTGGAGCAAGCTGAGAGAAGGATGATAATTGGTATGGAGGACAAAACCTAGGAGGAAAGGTTGAGGGAGCTGAACATGTTCCACTTCAGTGAAGAGAAGACAGAGGGGTAACATGATAGACCCCTTCAATGGAGTTTTATCACACGGAGGAAAATTGGAAGTTCAAATGGGTTGTTATATACCATAAAAATCACACAATTACTATTAATCGCAATAAATTTTCACACACAGTGGTCATTCCGGAATAACCAGAGAAATCAGGCAATAAAGAGCAAAGATCATTCATGGGATTTTCTCCCATCAATGATTTGTTGCTATTTATGCTTGGTTATTCCCAGGTTAATGGTGCTTTAATTACTTTAATTTAGTTGCACCGCTGTGTGAAAAACTATTGCAATTGCATGATGTTTTTGTGGGATATCCCCAGGATTTGGTACTTAATCATGACATCGTGCGAAAATCTTAACCACAAATGCATGATTTTCACAGATAAATCCTGTTTACACTTCTAATTGTGTGAAAGCACCAGTATCTCAAGGCCTTTAGATGAAGAGTAGGCAGGCCTGTTTTTGGATCCCCAGAGGGTGAGAACCAGGTCTCATGGTTTGAAGTTAAAGGAGGGTAGGTTTGATTGAACATTGCAAGAAATGTCTTGACAGTAAAAAATGGTTCTGCCATGGAACCAACTGCCTAGAGAGAGCTGGTGGGGTCTCCTTCTCTGGCTCTCTTCAAAAAGAGCCTGGATAGCAACCAGCTGGGAGATGCTTTAGCTGGTGATCCTGAACTGAGCAGGGGGTTGAATTAATGCCCATAAATCCCCCTTCCAACTTTGTGATTGTATAAATATCTGCCAGCAGACTGCAATCATATTGAATACCGCTGTAGTGCAATGTATGAGAAACAATTAATGCACGTACCTGGACCTCATACACAATGGCCAATGAACAGAAACACTGTTGAGCAATGCACAATGCACATTACCACTTACGTTAGATGCATGTTGCACATCTGCTATGGTTATTCAAGTGGAATTCTTTTCCCACAAGCACCAGCTGGACACATCTAGAATCACAGAATCATAGAGTTGGAAGGAGCAAACCAACCCCATTCTGCCAGCAGGAATCACAATCTAAGCACTCCTATGACAGATGGCCATGCAGCTTCTGCTTAAAAAGCCAAAGAAGGAGACTCCACCAACTTCCAAGGCAGAGTCTTCCACTGTCCAATCGCTCTACTGTTAGGACATTCTTCCTAATGTTGAGTGGAATCTCTTTTCCTGTAGTTTACATCCATTGCTCCTTGTCCAGTTCTCGGACAACAGAAAATAACGTGCTGGCTGCTGCCTCTTCAGTATGACATTGCTTCAAATATTTAAACAGGGCTTTCATGTCCACCTCTTTAACCTCTCTTCTCCGGATGAACTATACCCACCTCCCTAAATCTCTCCTCATAGGGCTTGATGGTTTTCAGACCTTTCATCATTTTGGACCTCAGACACACACCTCCAGCTTGTCAACATCCTTTTCAAAACTGTGGTGCCCAGTATTCCACATTGCCCAATGAAGTCCTAATGCTTCCTTTTAATACTCAGATGATCACTTAGATTGAGACTGCAGACTGAAACACCAGAAATTTCTGGTAATAACCCCTGAAGAGGTCAATTGATACAAGGCCAAATTTTTAAGAAATAAAAGTTTTTCTAATCATCACACAGCATGTGGGACTTTATTTCCTTTTATTCTTCCTGTGAAACATGCTTTCCAGTTGTTTTTGTTTTTGTTCTCTTTATAGTCCTCAACAAGACTCTGATGAAAGTCTCTCCCCCTCTGTCAGGTTATTCTGGTGTGGACGAGGCACAGTTGGAATACTAGGGCGTTTGGAAAACGAGGGATGGCAACATGGCCAAGATTCTAGATTACCTTACTTAGTCCCTGTGCAGACCAGCACTTTGAGTTGACCTGGGGGTGGAGTCGGGTGTAGAATCATAGAATCATAGAGTTGGAAGAGACCGCAAGGGCCATCCAGTCCAACCCCCTGCCGTGCAGGAAATCACACTCAAAGCATCCCCGACAGATGGCCATCCAGCCTCGATAACTTAGTCCCTGTGCAGACCAGCACTTTGGGCTGGCCTAGGGGTGGAGTCGGGGTTGTAGCGTCTACATGATGCATGCCCGGCTCTGCCCCCAGGGCGCCGTGACCTACGTGACACATGGTGCATGGCGTCACAGCACTCTTCGGCAATGCGTCTGCACGACACAGCGCCAAAGGAGCACCTTCAAGCCACAGCACTGTGGCTATTGTGCCTCTTCTAGGGGACAAAATGGAGCCGCTTTTTGCAGCTCCTTTATGTGCCCTGGAAAGGTTGGATTGGGGCATGGTCCTGATCCAGCACACCTGAAGGTGGCTGCAGGTTTGCACAGCCCCTTAGTTAGTATGGTCTTCCTCTGAGGCTGATAGAGTGTGACTTAGAATCATAGAAATATTGGGCTGGTACATACTGGTGGGAAGTGGCGTGGCAATACTAGGGGTTGGGAGCATGCAGCAACCGCAGGCACCCGAGCCCTAGTACGGGAGGATGGCGCATCATGACACCCCTCTGTCCAACGGGGGGAGGGGGGGACGGCCATGCTGACACCGACGCCGCACAGTGTCCGGACGTCACTTCCAGGAAGTGCAGCATGGCGGTGCCATTTCCCCTTTATGGCACCACAAAAAAGAGCGGCTTAAGTGGCTTATTTTTGGCAGCATGCTGGTGCTGTGTGGTGCGGCTGCTGCAGCACACAACAAGCAGGAAAGGCAGGTGCACAGAGCTGCCTGTCTGTACCTCACCATGGAATCACTAGAGTTGGAAGATAACCACAAGAGCTATCCAGTCCAACCCACTGCCATGCAGGAACATGAATCAAAGCAATCTGGCAGATGGTCGTCCAGGCCTCCATTTAAAAGCCTCCAGATAAGGAGACACCACCACCCTCTGATGGAGCCATCGTCCGCTGTCAAACAGCTCTTACTGTCAGGAAGTTCTTACGAATGTTTAGGAAGAATCTCTTCTCCTCCTATAGCTTCATCCATTGCTCCATGTCCTGTCTCTGGAGCACAGAAAACAAGCTTGCTCCATATCAAAGTGAACACCCTTCACAATATTTAAGCAGGGCTGACTTGTCACCTTTTAATATTCTCTTCTCCTGGCTAAACATACACAGCTCCCCCAAGTTTTCCCTCAAAGGGCATGGTCACTTGCCCAAGGTCACCCAATGGCTGAGTGGGGATTTGAACCCTGGCCTCCAAAGTCATAGTCCAACACCTGAACTACACCACACTGCGTGTCACGCTACCTTTTAGAAATCACATTTTCTGCACTGGTGGGGAAGTTGCAAAGTACTGAGCAAAGAAGTCTGCCAGAGTTTAGCAAGTCAAGTGAGAAAAGAAATACATACAGCACAGCCTGGTGTCTCCCCTGCCTTACTTTTTTATCTCAGGCTGCCCCTTTCTCAGCTGTTTCCAATCTCAGCTCATTTCTCTTTCTGCCGGGAAGGTTTGGTCGGCTGGTTTTTCCCAGCCGTGGGCAAGATTCCAAAGGAGAAGCCAAGGGTGAGCTTCTACCGCTGACAAATAAAACCATTCCTTGGCTCCTGGTCTTTGGGAGGGCTTGGCCCTGAGAAGAGAGGAAGGAAGGACAAAGAGAGGGAGGAAAGTTTTCTCCAGAAGAGATGCAGTGGCCGGAGATGGCTTTGGTCCTGAGCATCTTGCCATGGGCGCATGCAGACATACCTACACCTCCATCGCTGGAGCATCTCCTCCAGGCCCGGGAGATAGAAGGGAACCCTGCAGAATTTGCACACTTACCTGGAAGAGGAGACCAAGCGGCTCAATGATCTCCGGAGGTAAGCGTGGAAGCTTAGAAATAATGCATGAAAAATAACATCATTCAATATGGCAATCGCTTTTTGTAGGGGGTGAGTATGCAACCCAAAGTCAGCCTGAAAAGGCATGCGACAAGTAAGAGTTGAGTCAGCGTACCAGTCAGCCCTCTGCATCCATGGATTTTTTTTAATCCATGGATTCATGCATCCACAGTTTGAAAATATTTTTAAAAAGTACACATTCCAAAAAGCAAATCTGGATTTAGTGGTTTTATACAAGGGACACCATTTTATTACAGCGTTGTATTAACAGGACGTGAACATCGTTTGTTATTCATGGAGTCCTGGAACCAAACTCCAAGTGCCCACTGTATTTGGGTAACAGATTGTGGTTTCTCATTACTTCCCAAATGTTACTTTTAAAAGCATTTGAGAGACAAGAATTTTTCAAGTTCTACTACAACTCTCAAATACTATTTTGGAGGTTTCTTAGAGGCAGTTTGCAGCATTTTCCCCAAGTCCTAGGGTCCCATTGTAAGAGTTTGATACCACTTTAACTGTCAAGGCGCCACTGCATGGAACCCTAGGATTGTAGTTTTCTAGGTATCCAGAATTGTCTGCCAGAGAGCTCTAGTGTTGTAATCCAGGGAGTGGACTAGACTGCTATTGCTGAGGATCTCAAGTACCTCACAAAAACCCACCTTATATACGTACTATAAGTCGACCTCATGTATAGGTCGAGGTCAAGTTTGGGGCCAAAATATGGATTTTACCATGATGTGTGGATAGGTCAAAGGTAAAACTTGGAGGCTCCTTCAGTGTGTGTGATATGGCAAGACGACTCTCATTGAGGCTTCTGCTCAGCGTTTCAACTTGGTTTCACCCTTCACTCCCCAGACAGCTGCAGCCTGGAGGAAGAGGGACTCTGGGTTTTTAGCAGCAATCCCAGGACTCTTTCTGCTTGGCTCAAAAATAAACTCTTCTTCACTGCATAGGAACATGTGAAAGCGCTAGCAGATCACATTACCATACTGACTCATAAATAAGTCTACCTGGAATTTTGGGGTCAATTTTTTGCAAAATGTTGGGCAATATAATATATTGAGGGGAAAGGCAGAATATAAGTAAATCAGCATCAGCATCTGCTTTGGTCAGGCGCTGCCTGGAATAATACTGTGTCCAGTTTTGGGCACCACAATTAAAAAAGGATGTTGAGAAACGGAGTGTGTGCAAAGGATACTACTAAAATGGTGAAGGGTCTGGAAACCGTGCCTTATGAAGAAAGACTTAGGGAGCTGGGATGTTTAGCCTGGAAAAAGAGCAGTTAGAGGTGATGATGAGTCCTGTTTAAATATTGAAGGCATGTCATATTGAAGATGGAGAAAGCTGTTTTCTGCTGCTGCAGAGAACAGGACCCGTAACAATGGATGCAAGCACAGGGGGAAAATCCAGCTCAACATTAGGAGGAACTTCCTGAGAGTAAGGAGTGTTGACAGTGGAACACTTTCCCTCGGAGTCCTCCTTAGAGGTCTTTAAGCAGAGGCTTGATGGCCACTGTAGGGATGTTTGACTGGAGAGTTCCTGCATGACAGGGGGTTGGACTGGATAGCCCTTGGGGTCTCTTCCAACTCTAGGATTCTATGATCATCATCATCTACCAAGGATGGAGCTTGATACTTGAAGTAGAATCAAATTGCAATAACTCTTTAGTGCCAAGTCAAATATTTACTACAGTTACACATTGTGCCCACCCTATATGAAAGAACCAGGGTCATCAATGAGACCGCATGCATCCTTTAACATAATGCACCTTACATCCTCTTGGAGGCAAGATCTTCCCATTCCATGTCTGCAGGGATGTGGCTGACCCACAGCAGTGGGAGGAGTAGCCCTGTAACCTGTTTCTTATATGACAACTCCCCTTTGCAGCCTTCAGTACTACTTCAGTCACTAGGTGGCAGACTTCCTTAACCAGCGCATAGGAATGTGGTGACTTCCAGAGTATCCACTACATTCCTATGCCACGGTTAAGGAAGTCTGCCACCTTGTACTGAAGATCGCTGAAGGCTGCAAGCAGAAGGCATTCACAGTGAGTAGGGAGGAACAAGTAATACTCAAGTGTACATACATGGGTCCTTGAATATAGAGTCAGATTTCTGCAGTGTAGGTTTCATAGTCCTAGCTCTATAGCTCTGATAAACAGAGAAGCACACATTTTTCTCTTGTATAGATATACAAAGTGGATTGAAAGCATGACTTAAAGTCAGATGGCTTCACAAGTATAGCTTTGTGCAAGACCTGCAGGGCAGCTAGGTTTTTTAAAATAAAATTGGGGATGGTGGGAGCTGTAGTCCAATATAACGGATAGTACCGAGTTGGAGAAAAGCAGATTAGAGGAATCTCTCCATCCGATTGAACCAACAAGGTTTTGAAGAGATGACCCAGGGAAACAGGGGTCGAGAGAGTCGTTGTAGGATTTCCAGGAGGGAAACAGGACAGGGCTCCAGTATCTTTAATGACTGTGCAGAAGTGGAAATTTCAACAGGTGAGAACAACATTTGTTGAAATTCCCTTCTTCTTAAGGGCTTACCATGCTGGTTTCAGGAGATTAGGGCCCCCCCAGAATCAACTCTTCTCCACAACTTCTTTCTGGATTGTGAAGTGGAAGGGAAGTTTGCAATTGAAACACAGCTCTGGCTAATAATTTGCCTCCCTTTTGTGGTGAATTTATTGCCTGCGTCAGATATAATGCAACCACAAGCTGCTTTTGAAATGGGAATGAATATGAATGGCCTCGACACCGTAAAAACAACCCCACACCAGCCTGTTGCACATGGCCAGATAGAACTGTGCTTTTGGATATGAAAATAAATTTGTGTTGTATGTATCTGATCTTCCATTCTGAAGAAAGTTACTAGGTAATGCTGGAACAGACATATGCAGGCATTTTTGGGGGGGTTAAGATTAAACACACTGAACAACTCTGTTTTTAACATTGTAAAAATGTCAATCACAATCAACCCACACATTTTACTGTGCAAAACCTAGATATCTGTTGGCACCAACATGGAATTCACTTAGATAATTCACCAGCGTCAATGGATGTATTCTGCTGATAGCAGCACAGCTGAGTTACATAAACGGCAAGTTCATCTGTGCCTTGTCTTTGCAAGGTGCATGTGTGTGTTGTGACTGTGCATCCTATGCTTTCCTAGTGCATTTACCACGTAGGCAATGGCACCCCAGCACTGATGCTTGTTGCAAAGGTTGCTATTTTGCATGGAGATTGCATTGTGCTCCTGTGGCGCATGCCCACATGTGGGTATTATACAACGCTATGGGATGAGAACTAGCATGGTGTGGCGGTTTGAATGTGGACTATGACTCTGGAGACCAGGTTCAAATCCCCATTTGGCCATGGTCAGGGGTGAGCTTGGGCAAGTCATACCTTCTCACCCCTCAGAGGGGAGGCAAGGTCAATCCCTCTCTGAACAAATCTCTCCAAGAAAACTCATAACAGGTCCACCTTAGGATCACCATAAGTCAGAAAGGATGTCCAAGGCACACAGCAAGAACAACAAGTGAGCTAGTATATATCTTCAGGAGAGGGCTTCTCTCAATCCTATTACTGTCACAACATGCTTGGTGAAGACACAAAACAGTGTCTTCTCGGTGGGTGCACCAGACAGGGGTATTCCTTGCCATGGCAAGTTTCGGTGGCTGCCTCTCTGATCTCTTTCCACTACCAAGCAAAGATCTTTTTATTTAGGCAGGACTTTGGTATGAATTGCATGTGCAGATAGGCATTAATGGCCACGCGGCGCTTTCTCTCTAATTTTGTGCTTTGAATGTGTTAAACTGCTTTAACTTGTGTTTTTTTAATGTTACGTTGAGTTTTTAATACTATTTTTGTATGTTGTTGTGTTGCTGCTGCTGTGTGCCTCAAGTCATTCCTCCAGCTTATGGCAACCTAAGAGCACGCCATCACAGCTTTTCTTGGCAAATCTCTTCAGAGGGGTTTACCATTGCCACCCCTTGAGATTGAGAAGAGTATTTTTATTTATTTTATTTATTTTTATGCGCTCTCTCCCAAAAAGAGGGGCCCAAGGCAACCACAATATAAAAGCACTTAAAACAATTTTTTAAAAATGAAAAAAATCTCATTAAAGCATAACAAAGTTAATTTAAGACATAGAAAAGTTAAGAACATAATCAAAAATCTAAAACACACTCAAACTGCCCCCCCCCCAAATAAACCAGGCTTGCATGATTTTAAAAAGTCTGCCTGCATAGGAATGTTTTGGTTTTCTGGGCCAGCCGACCTGCCATGGAAGGCTGCCAGAGGGCAGGAGCAGCCACCAAGAAGGCTTTCTTCTCTGGCCCCACCAAGCAAGCCTGTGATGTTGGGAAACCAAGAGAAGCCTTCTCCTGAGTTCTCCTGATCTTAGGGCTCTAGCTGGTTCATATGGAGAGATACAGTTTCTTAAATAGCCTGGCCCTAAACCATGTAGAGTTTTATAGGTCATGACCAGCACTTTGAAATGTGCTTGGAAACAAACTGGTAGCCAGTGAAGTGTTTCAATATTGGAGTTATATGCTCCCTATAACTGGCCCCGGTCAGCATTCTGGCTGCAGCGTTGTGCACACACTGAAGTTTCCAAACAATTTCCAAAGACAGCCCCACGTAGAGTCCATTACAGTAGTCCAAATGGGATGTAACCAAGGCATAGCTAGATCTGACGTCTCAAGGAATGGGCACAGCTGGTGCATTAGTTTTAATTGTGCAAATGTACTCAAGGCCACTGCTGAGACCTGGGCATCCAGACTCAGAGTAGAGTCCAGGAGCACACCAAAGCTGCAAGCCTGAGATTTCAGGGGGAGTGTAACCCCATCCAGCACGGTCTGAATACCTATTCCCTGATTTGCCTTACAAATGACCAGGAGCACCTCTGTCTTGTCTGGATTAAGTTTCAGTTTGTTTGTGCTCACCATTGACAGCAGACATGTGCAAGGTTAACCAGTGGGTTTCCATGGCTGAGCCAGGAATCAAACTCTGGTCTCTAGAGTCATAGTCCAGCACACAGACCACTACATCACATTAACATCTGAAAAAGAAGCCAGGATTTGAACCCTGGTCTCCAGAGTCATAGCCCAATGATCAAACCACTGTACCGCATTGACTCATGCATGATTCCCATTCCTGTACTAAATAACATTGGCCACTACCAAACAAACAAACAGACAAATAAATTTTCTTTCCCACACCCATCACTTCTATTTTACAGATTCTATGAGAAGATCCAGGACCTGCACCAAGGGGTGGGCACAACAGCGGGCAACCCTTTGTTGGCATATGCCCTGATCAAGAGGTTACAATCTGACTGGTTGAATGTGGTCTACAGCATGGAGGCAAATGAGAACAGCCAAGGTAATGGCAAGAGACCACTTTTCATTTGGTGGGACATGACAACAATGTTCTTGTGGGGGCTGTAAGAACATTAGATTGAACCAAAGGGTGACCAGATTCATTCTTTCCCATGGTGGCCCACCCAGATTTCTCAGGAGGACCCAAACAGGCCATGAATGCAAGAGGCAGAATGCACTCCACAGAAAGAATGCACACCACATCCTTCTTTTCCAGGACATGTCCTACATTTTAGCCTTCTGTCCAGGAGGAATTCCAAAATATCTTCCATTTGGAGCATGACTAAGAAGAAGCATGGATTTATATTTCCCTTAGTGCTTCTAGCTTTTATTTTGTAACATCCCACATTTCCTTCTTAAATGTCCTACATTTTACAATGCTTTGTCTTCCTTTGTGGTTCTGATTTCTGGTCACGCTGCCCATGGGGTTTGTGTTGCACAACCTGTGGAGGTTGGAGAAAAGTTGTGTTCATACTGGAATGCAAAATGACTTTAACAGATTGGAGAGGTGGGCCAAAATTGAGCTGGGCCCAGCACTATTCAACATCTTTATCAATGAGTTGGATGACGGAATGGAATAAGGGGCATGCTTATGAAATTTGCAGATGACACCAAATTAGGAAGAATAGCTAAAGCCCCAGAGGATAGGATCAAAATTCAAAATGACCTTAATAGATTAGAAAGCTGGATCAAAGCTAACAAAATGATTTCCAACATGGAGAAATGTAAGGTACTGCACTTAGGGCGGAAAAATAAAATGCACAGATATAGAATGGGGGACACCTGGCTTAACAAGGCTATATATGAAAGAGATCTAGAAGTCCTAGTAGACCACTAGTTGAACATGAGTCAACAGTGTGATGTGGCAGCTAAAATAGCTAATGTGATTCTAGGCTGCATTAATAGAAGTATAGTGTCTAGATCAAACTAAGTAATAGTGCCACTCTATTCTGCTTTGGTCAGGCCTCACCTGGAATAATCCTGTGCCCAGTTCTGGGCACCACAATTCAAAAAGGATGTTGAAAACTGGAGCATGTCCAGAAGAGGGTGACCAAAATGGTAAAGGGTCAGGAAACCACCAAGCTCTATGAGGAGAGATTTAGGAAGCTGGATATTTTTTAATCTGGAGAAGAGAGTTAAGTGGTGATATGATAACCTTGTTTAAGTATTTGAAGTGGTGTCATACTGAGGATCAAGCAAACTTGTTTTCTGCTGCTACAGAGAACAGGACACAGAGCAATGGATTCAAATTACAGGTAAAGGGGTTCCACCTCAGTGTTAGGAAGAACACCCTCATGGTAAGAGCTATTCAGTATTGGAAGACATTGCCTCAGATGGTGATGGAGGTTTTCCAAAAGAGGTTGGATGGCCATCTGTCACAGAGAGAGCTTTGGCTGTGTCTTCCTGCTTGCCAGAATGGGGTTAGATTGGATGATCCTTGGGGTCTTTTTCAACTCTATGATTCTGTGATTAAATTGAAGTCAGACAAGAAATCCAACTTGTCAATATCCTTCTTGAAATGTAGTCACCAGAACTGGACACAGTATTTCAGGTGAGACCCGACCAAACCTGAATTGAGTGGTACTATTACTTCCCCCAATATAGATGCTACACTCCCATTGATGCAGCTAGGATCATATTGGCTATTTTAGCTGCTGCATTCCAATGCAGACGATGAATTCTAGGAGGAGCTGCCAAGAAGGCCCTCTCCTGTGTCCTCTGTGATGGTGATGGGACTGAAAGAACACCCTTCTCTGAAGATTTTAAAACTCAGGCAGGCTCATATAGGGACACATTTCACATTTATCCATCATGGATGGCTTTTCAGCACTAAAGAAAGGCTACCAGAGACTGGAGGGAAGCCTACCTGCCTTTGAAGACCTGGAAGGAGCAGCCCGGGCCGTGATGCGGTTACAAGACGTCTACTCTTTGAACGTCAAGGAACTGGCCAAAGGAAGGTTTCGGAGGAACAGCAACATCCCCCTTCCAGACATATACAGCCCTGGGCAGGACTTCTCCTTGTCGGCTGACGACTGCTTCCAGATTGGAAAGGTGAGCAGGGAAACCAGGTTACCTAGAAAAGGACTAAGTTTGGGGTGAGTAGACTTGCCAGTTTTCAAGGACAAGTCTTTCTTCTCCATTCCTCAAAGTGAGGAGAGGAATCTCAGGGGGAGAGCATTGTCTTGAAAATAACATACACATTTGCATTGTTGTGTGCCTTCAAGTTATTCCAACTTTTGACAACCCTAAGGTGAACTCAGGAGACCAGTGTAGTAGAATTCAAAGATATAGCCATGTTAGTCTGCAGAATCAGTATATCAAGAGATCTTGTAGCACCTTTGAATTAGTCTCAAAGATGCTACAAGATCTCTCTATGTACTAGGAGACCAGTGTGGTGTAGTGGTTTGACCATTCAACTAGGACTTTGGGGACCAGGGTTCAAATCATGACCCGGCAATGTGAATCCACTGGGTGAACTTGTCATACTCTTTCAGCCTCAGAAGATGGCCATGGAAAACTCCCTCTAGAAACATGGCAAGAAAACTCCATGGTAAGATAGCCATAAGTTGGAAATGAATTGAAGGCCCACAAAAACAACAAGGTGAACCTGTCATGGGTTTTTCTTGGCAAGATTTCTTCAGAGATGGTTCTGCTATTAACATCCTCTGGAGCTGAGAGACTGTGACTTACCTAAGGCCACCCAGTGTGTTTCCATGCATGAGTAGGGATTCAAATCCTGGTCTCCCAGGTCCTAGTCCATCACTCATACCACTACATATACTACATTATCTGGTGTATTCTTGTCCCCAAAAGCCAGTATGGAGTAATGGTTTGACAGTTAGACCACGACTCTAGAGACCAGGGTTCGAATCCCCGCTCGACCATGGTGATCCACAGTACAAACAATGCCCTCTCAGTCTCAGAGGAAGGCAAAAGCAAAGCCCCATCTGAACAAATCTTGCAAAGAGAACCCCATGGCAAGTTCACTTTAGAACAGCACTTTGAAACATTACATTTCCCCCCATACTTTTTCCATTCATATGTTTACCAGATTTTCCCTGCCCCCTTCCAGCATTTTCTCTGGAGGGGTTCTCTAAACTGCAGTCCAAAAAATCCCCCTTTTTCCAGACTCTGGAATAAACTTAACTTTGTACAGCAAATAGGCATCCAAATCCTATTGTTAATCCCAAACAGAGTCAAACCAATGAATCAATAAGAGTTCCTTATGGTGGTGACTCATCCTTCTGCAATTAATTCTAATTTAGGACTAACTAGCCAGAATTCACACCAGTATTGAATCCAGACCAATTAAAAACACCAGAAAATCCCAGATTTTGTTCCAGTCCTTTCCATTTTTATTTCCGAGATCAATGTACATTTTGTTTATCCCAAAATATTTTCTGTCAGCTCCTGGTACGATCAGAGACTTTTCATACCAGTTCACCATCTTGGATTATTTTAACCCCGTATAAAACCAAAATCTTGGACTTTCCAATCAATCTGGGTGAGTTCTGGGTCATTTATATCTGACTCCAGAGTAACAGATGCCCATCTGGATGTCAGAAAACATATCCAGGTGTAGCTGTGTTGGCCATATCACAAAGTACAGTATCATCCAAAATCCACAAAACAATTATAGCTTTATCGGACCAACCAAAATGCACATTATACATATTGCAAGCTTTCGAGCTGGCTTCTTCATCAGGCAAAGATGTTAAAAATGGTACAGGAGAAAGAAAGAAAGAAAGAAAGAAAGAAAGAAAGAAAGAAAGAGACGGTGTTAGTCCTAGCCTTGCATTTAGTCAAGAAGTTGTGATTTTTTGTCCTCAGTTCAGATGGTATGGAAAGGTTTTCATGCCGCTGGGCCTTTCCTCCTTATGGCCATGTGGATACTGGGAGATTCAGTCCAGCAAATAAACTTTAAATTCTGTTAGCAAGACAAAAGGCTACTGCCTTTGAGATCCAGTTTGCCTTGAATCCTTTGTGAGGCTACAAGCCCTTGTCTCCTTTTTCTGCTGCCAGGATCAATTTGCTAGGGGATTCTGGGACTTGTAGAGGTCAGTCACACTTACATTTTTTTGCATGGAGAGATTCGCATTTGTGAATCAATTTAAAATCGACTCACCATTTCAACTATGTTTTAAGGCAGCAAATCTTTCCATGGCATCTAAATCCGATTCGCCATTCCCATTCGCCACTGTTTCAGATCACAGGGGAGGACATTATCAGACAAGGGAAATTGGAAGTATAATCCAATGGCTATCCAAACACAATCATGGGGTTTCACGTTATTGCGTGATAGACTATCACACGCAATTTCGGGCAATGGGAAGTCAGTTTGAATGCAATCATGGGGTTTCACGTTATTACGTGAGAGGCAATCACATGCAATTTCGGGCAATGGCAAGCTATTTTTGAGCAATGGGAAGTCAGTTCGAATGCAATTTGAATTCATGTAAATTCGCTGAACTAGCGAATTCACGTGAATGTGTTCTGGCCCCACTTTCTTTTCATTCAAAATTAAGAGAAATTCCTCCCGTGTGATAAACTCTGGAGTCACCTCCATTTCCTGAATGGTGGCTGTGTGATCCAAATCGATTCGTTATCACATTCACACTACCGCAGATGCAAATCGCTCCAGCGCCCCAAAAAAGATGCGGTTATGGTAGTTCCCCGGTGCTGAATGCACCAGGTAAAGTTGTGTTTTCAACGCCAGGTTTCAGGGCACCGTGTGAACAACCCTGAAATAACCCACATTCTACACCAGATTATTTCATAGTGTGAATGCCCTCATAGTTTTTAGATTACAGGTTCCTAAACTTTGGAATAGGTATTCCTTTATTTACAGCAGACTGTAGTACTTATATTGGATTCCATCCTACAGAGTTCTGGGATTTGTAGTCTGTTGTGGCACTGGAGCTCTCTGACACTACAAATCCCATAATTTCATAGCATTGAGCCATAGCAGTTAAAGCAGTGTCAAACTGCATTAACTCTGCAGTGTAGATGCGGACTCAGCCATCTTGTTTCTTCCAGGTGGCCTATGACATGGAGGATTACTATCATTCCATCTTGTGGATGGAGGAAGCCGTCAGCCTTTTCCGCCTCTCCTACGGAAACTGGAACACGGAGGATGAGGGCAGTCTGGAAGATGCCTTGGACCACTTGGCCTTCTCCTACTTTAAGGTGAGCCCGGTGGTGTAACATCTGGGACCAAGCCAACATCTGGAAACAACAAGGGGATCTTTGCATTCATAGGAAGTTTGTGGTTCCCATGCTGGGTGGAAGTGATGGTCATCTGTTCTGGCATTTAGCCTGAACTTGAAATGACAAAGATGGTGAAGAAAAGCAAGAACTTATTTACATCTTGCCATCTCACCAAAACTGGGGCTCCAGCCACTGTACAAAATTTGGCCCTCAGTATTTGCAGGTTTGACTTTTGCAGATTTGATTATTTGTGGATTGGATTAATATGTACTCTCTAGGAATATCGAGGTCCTCCAGCATGGCTCTATAGCCAACTTCCACTAAGTTGTGCTGGAGAGGGATTCCAGGCAGTTATAGGTCCTCCAGTGCAATTCTCTGGTCAACCTCTGGCAGATGTTGGCCATAGAGTTGCACTGGAAGACCTAAAGATTCCTAGAAAGTGTTTTCTCATGTAAAAAAACAATACAAAACATTTTTTTATTTGCATTTTTTCCACTTTCTGTGTCCCTAATCCCAGAAAATTTGGAAGGCCCACTGTACATATTAAATGATATACAAAGACATTGGTTAAAATGTTTTTTAGTAATCTGGAAAATGCAGTTAAACAATCCATAGAAATGGAAACCATTTCAAAAGTCATCAAAAGTCAGACGATAAAAATGAGCAAGGCAACAAACCACTAAGAGTCCGTTGCAATTCCCGAAAACTTGTTCAGACAGAAAAATAACAAGGAGGAACTATGGCCCAAAACACACTGCAGAAATAATCCGGTTTGAGACCACCTTAACTGCCCTGGAGTTTGATGCTAGGGAATTCTGGGAACTGTAGTTTTGTGAGACATTGAGCCGTCTCTGCCAGAGAGCTACGGTGCCACAATAAACTACAGTTCCCAGGATTCCCTAGCACTGAGTCAGGGCAGTTTAAGCGGCCTTAATCTGGATTATTTCTGCAGTGTGTTTTGGAGCTACAGTATGTTAATCTCCTGTGGGAAGGAGTTGTCTAGGAGTTGTCCAAGGTCCCGATCATTGATGGAGACATAAAACACCTTGGACAGATCCTTTAATGCTCAGTCATTTTCTTTACTGTTCAGCATCTGAAAAAGAGTAGGGCTCTTGCACCTTTAGCAAAGGGAATTAAAGTTGCAGGAGCCCCATTCGGTGTTCTGACAACAACTAAAAATACTGGAGAGTAGAGATACAGTACTTACATCTGGCGACCCTATTTGTACAATGCACATAGGACAGCCACTTGAAAAAGAGTAGCTGTGAATTATTATTATTATTATTATTATTATTATTATTATTAAGCTTTATTTATGTAGTGCTGTAAATTTATGCAGCGTTGTACATAGGATCAATTAAAATAGATAAAATAAGCCTGCCTATGGCATACATTCTATGAAAATAATTAAATATACACATATTAGTACAAAGGGAATGAAGGGGACAGGAGCCCTGCCTGGCTTTTCACCTGGCAACCCTGTTTATACTATGCACATAGGACAGGCATTTGGGGAGGAAAAAAAGATGGGGCTCTTGTGCTTTTGACCAATGTCTAGAAAGTTTTATTTTTTATTATTATAATATTCCCCACCTCAATCCATAGGGAGAAGCAGATATGAAATAATAATAATAATAATAATAATAATAATTATTATTATTATTTAATTAATTAAAGGTGCAGGAGCCCTATCCTGTTTTTCACCTGGCAATCCTATTTGCAGCATTCACATAGGCTAGCCTCTTGAAAATGAGTAGCAGCTACTATGTCTATTATTATTATTATTATTATTATTATTATTATTATTATTACTACTACTACTACTATAGTAGCTGCTACTCATTTTCCAAGTGGCTATCTTATGTGAATGTTGCATATTATTATTATTATTACTATTTCTTATCTGCTTCTCTCCATGGATCAAGGTGGGAAATAACAACAATTAACAGACGCGCATCACATCATTATTATGTCCAAAGACAGATCCAAGTTGTGGTCCTCTTTGCGTTTTGAAAAGGTTAACTATTTGTTCTTCTTTTCTTTCTTCCTTTCTGAACTGGTGAGAAACTTGATTTTTAACTTTGTTTTGAAGGCAGGAAACGTTTCCCAGGCCTTAAGCCTCTCCCAGGAGTTCCTCCATTACGGTACGTGCTTCTGGGGAAAAGAAGAAATGTCCAGATCTCTGTATTGTCAGACTCCGGTCCAGAATATTAGTGTCAGTCTAAACATTGGACTTTAAAGAATTAACTCTTGCCTTCCTATGAATTCCATTTGTCTGCATCACCAGATCTAGCTAAGAAATAGAACGAAGCTAGTATACTTTCCCCTTATTTGGGTAAGTAGCATTGGAGATGAATTGGAGAAAATAATCCTTGGATATCATTTTTTAACAAAAATCACATTTCTGTTTTGGATTAACTTAATAAGATCCTGACGCTGATTCCTAGCAATGACCTCAGCCTTCAGTCATCTATGTTACAATAATATCTCCCTTTTGGTCTTTTACAATAGTTTGCCATTCTCTCTGGGGTTGGCCAGCCTCTGAACCCACAGCTTGGAAGAGTTAGGTTTTGGACTACAATCCCCAGAATCCCCCTGACAGCAAGGCTATTGGAGGATTCTGGGAATTGTTATTATTATTATTATTACTGTATTATTAAGCTTTATTTATATAGCGCTGTAAATTTACATGGTGCTGTACGTACAATCAATTAAAATAGATAAAATAAACCTGCCTATGGGGTACATTCTACAAAAATAATTCAATATAATACATATTAGTACATATTAGCATTCAGTAAAATAAACTAACATTCACCCTTTAATTTAATAGCAGTTGGTTATGTTTTGTTCCTTGCTGTTAAATGTTACATTTACTGGATCAAAACATCAGTTAAAGGCAGAAGAGCAGGCTATGGATTTTTTAATGGTCAGTTGGCAACTCATCTTTTTTGCTCAGATAAAGAAGTGAAAGCATAAGAAAAGGTGTTCCTATGCTTTCACTGTCGTTTATATATGTTATTTGTCATTACACTTCATTTTACACTGCCAATCTATGCACAGCAGCATAACAGAAAAAGAACTTCATACAAGGTTGCCAACTTTTCCTTATTGACTCGGCTCTTGTGCTTTCAACAGCTTCCTGAACTGGTGAGAAATAGAAGCAACACAGTTGCGCATAACTAGTTATTAGGAAATGAGGGGACAGAAGCGCAGCGAAGTAGCATTTGGAAAGGAATGTAATGATAAATGAGAAGTTATTTAATTGGTGTACTGAATAACATTTCCCAGTTCCTTTCCCAAGTTACATTTTATTGCATTTAAAGAAATTTTAGAACCATTTGAAAAGAAATTTGCTATGGTTTGTGACATTCTGAATCCTATGATGTCCCTGGCTGCAAAGAAATGGAAAGTAATGAATAGTGCAAGAAATGACATACAGTTACTTTCCCAACGCTGTAAAAAGTAACTACAATAGGTTCCTTTCTCAAACACTGTAAACTGGTGACAGGAGCAAATAATTCCTAAAAAGTTGACTTTCTAATACCGGTTTTGAAGGGGAAAGCTTCGCTTACAGGGCATCGGACTTGCAGCTTGGAAGTAGCAAGTATAATAGAATATTATATTAAGAATATTGTATTATATTATAATAGAAAAGGTAACTTTTCAGGTAACAAGGGCATAATGAAGGTCCACTTCAGAAGCAGTAAGAACAGTATGGCTGCACTGGAGTAATGAGTAATTTATTCTAGTTACTTTCAAACATTATTCTTTTGAAAGGGCATTTAAAGTTGTTCCAGGAGTATTCCTTGTGCAATTTTTCAAGTTTCATTTTTTGTTTTAAAGGAAAGGAGAGTAACAGCAGCAACAAACAAAAAGCTCAAAGGCACCACAGGAAGCAGCAAGTTACTTTTTAAACATCGTAAGGAGGGACTATGATAGTTTATTTTCCAAATACTCTTATAAGGAGTTTGTCACACTGGCGCTAATTTTGGCATCAAAGAGAGATTAAAGCGTCTTTAAAGCATCCTGCAAATAAAATGAAAATGGCGAGTAATTGCGCAAATGTTTATCACACGCAACTGTGCAAATAAATGTGATATCGGAAATGCATTGTCACCAATAGTAAAAAGATGTGCATTCATGCTTCTTTGGACCACTTTAATGGCGGGTTTTGTGCGACATCATGTGAAATCGTTACTCTCAATTACTGCAATTTTCCTTTGATATTCATGGGACAAACTTCCGATCTTCTTTGTCTGATAAAGTCCTAAGTGGAACTACTTTGCAAAAGTTTGGTTACTTTGCAAAAGTAGCATTGCTGTCAAAGTGAGGGAGCAAACCACAACCATCTTAGTCAGATGATGCTTATGTTAAAAGGGGCTGTGAGTCCGCTCCAGATTTTAGCCTGAACTATAAGGGTGCAATTCAAATAAGTTTTTAAAATAGGTTTTTAGGGGTTACAGTGGGCCCTTAGTATCTGTTGGGGTTTGGTTCCAGGATCCTCTATTGATCCCAAAATCTGTGGATGCTCTAGTCCCATTAAATTCAATGGCATAGTAAAATGGTGCCCTTTATATAAAATGGCAGAAATCAAGATTTGCTTATTGGAATGTATACTTTTTTTAAAGATTTTTAAGCTGTGGGTGGTTGAATTTGTGAATAAAAAAATCCATGGATCGGGAGGGCTGACTTTATTTGTGTATAGGGTCTAGCAGCCCAGATACCAGGCTGCATCCACACTGCAGAAATAATGCAGTTTGACGCCGCTTTAACTGCCATGGCTCAATGCAGTGGAGTCCTGGGATGTGTGGCATAGTGGTTTGTGCACTGGACTAGGACTCTGGAGACCAGGGTTCAATTCCCAGCTCAGCCAAGAAACCCACTGGGTGACTTTGGGCAAGTCACACTCTCTCAGCCTCAGAAGAAGGCAATGGCAAACCACCTCTGAACAAATTTTGCCAAGAAAACCCCAGGATAAGTTTGTCTTAGGGTCACCATTAGTCAGAAAATGACTTGAAGGCCCACAACAACAACAACAACAAGTCTGTTGTGGCACCAGAGCCCATCACAAAATTACAGATCCTAGACTTCCATAGCATTGAGCCATGGCAGTTAAAGCGGTGTCAAACTGCATTATTTCTGCAGTGCAGACACAGCTACAAAAACCGAGAGTGGACTCACATCCTTTCACTGCACAACACACACATCAACTCACCTCAGTTCTCCAGCCACCACTGTGTTTAAACTGAAGTCTCTTTTCTTGGTCAGATCCTGACAACAAGAGGATGGCGAGGAACGTCCTGAAATACGAGAAGCTTTTGATGGCGAACCCTGATGGCATTGGCGAAGAGGTGGCCCTGCAGAGACCCAACGTGACCCACCTGGAGACCAGAGATACTTACGAACAGTTGTGCCAAAGCCTGGGATCTTGGGTGCGTAAGAGACATCGGCCGCTTTGGCATTGTTCTTCTCACCAAGGAGTCAGAAATCCCACCCGAAATCACACCTTGTAGTGAAAACATTCAGTGTAGCATACTGAGTATAAAACAATATTCATAACACTTAAAAACACTGAGCAGAAAATGAAAAAATTGAATTTTTGGAGTTTATCACACGGGGGCTAATTCCAGCATTAAAGAGAGATTAAAGCACATTTAAAGCATCCTGCAAATAAAGCAGAAACGGTGAGTAACTGTGCGAATGATGATCACAAGCGGTTGCGCAAACAAAGTGTTATCGGAAATGCATTGGCGCTGTAATCCTGAAAGTAAAAAGATATGTGTTAAAGCTTCTTTGTGATCACTTTAATGGCGGGTTTTGTGCAACATCGTGTGAAATTGTTACACGTAATTACTTGATTTTCCCGGGATATTCATGGGATAACCTCTCGATCTCTTTTGTGTGATAAACTTGTTTGTTGGATCACAGCTCCCACGATGCTTGGTTAAGGGGAAAGTGGGTTTTGCATTTATTGACAGTGAGAGGTTACAACAAAATGGTATGGATGTTTTGCTCCAGAAATGGAGAAAGTAACTTTGTTGGACTACAATTCTCAGAATATTGGCTAGGGGATTCTGGTAATGGTAGTCCAAAAGTCACTTCCAAGTCTTGGAGCAAGAGTTGTCTGTCTGGAAAGTATAACAAAACTGCTGGTCTTCTTTCATCATGGTGTAATGGTTTGGGCATTGAACCCTGGGAGACCAGGGTTCGAATCCTGGCTCAACCATGGAAACCCACTGGGTGACCTTGGGCAAGTCACACTCTCTCAGCCTCAGAGGATGGCAGTGGCAAATCCCTCTGAAGAAACTTGCCAGGAAAACCCTATGGAAAGTTTGTTTTACAGTCGCCACAAGTCGGAAATGACTTGAAGGCATGCAACAACAACAGTCCAAAAAAGTCAAGACTTTTCCAAGTCTTGGAACCAGAGTTGTGTATCTGGAAAATATAACAAAAGTTCTGGTCCTTTTCCAGCCAAGCCATTATGAACTGCCGGACCTCTCCTGCTCCTACGAGATGAATGGGGACCCACTCCTCATCCTCCAGCCCCTGAAGAGGGAAATTGTCCACCTGAGACCCCACCTGGCCCTCTATCATGACTTTGTCAGTGATTCTGAAGCTGAGAAGATCAAGACATTGGCTGCTCCATGGGTAAGAAGGGCAGAGGAAGGGGTCGGGAATGGCTTTTCATTGCCAAGTGCCTTTGAATCAACTCCAGCTCATGGCAGCCCTTTCTTGTTGTTGTTCATTGTCATCCAGTTGACTTCAACCTATGGAGACCCAATGAATGAGAGACCTCCAAGAAGTCACCCTATCATCAAAAGTCGTGCTCAGATCTTGCAAACTCAGGGTCATGGCATCCCTGATAAAGTCTCTCCCCCTGGAATGGGGTCTTCCTCCATTCCTGCTAAATTCTAGCTGCTCAAGCATTATTGTCTTTTCCAAGGAGTCTTGTCCAAAGTACAACAGTCTCTATTTAGTCATCTTGGCTTCTAGGGAGAGTGAATCATGTCTTCTTGTGGTAACTTTAAAGTACAGTGGTCCCTCCTCATTTGCTGGGGTTAGGGACACAGGACCTCCATGAATATGGAAAAACCGCAAATAAAAAGCCACTATTTTTTGAACTTGAGAGAACACCTCTCCAGAAATCTCTAGGTCTTCTAGCACAACTGTATGGTCAACATCTGTCAGAAGTTGACCATAGAATTATACTGGAGAACCTACAAACGGCTAGAGAAGTGTTTTGTCTAGGAATCTCTAGGTTCTCCAAAGCAATTCTATGGTCAGCTTTCAATAGAGTTGCACTGCAAGACCTACAGATTTCCTAATGAGAAGATATTAATCAAATCTGCAAATACTCAAATCCTCAAATAATCAAATCTGCAAAAGGTCAAAGCCGTAAATGTGGAGGGCCAATTCTGTATGGTGAAGATCGGGGCCACAGCAACCGCATGCAGTGGCCCCAATCTGGCCTTTCCAGGGCACAAAAGCAGCTGTAAAAGCAGTTCCTTTTTGCGCCCTGGAAAGGGCACAATACCTGTGATGCCATGGCTATACAGCATTCTTTGGTGCTACATCATGATGGAGATGCAGTGCCAGAGGAGCACCGTGATGCCATGTGCTGTGTGGTATGGTGTCATGCCACCCTGGGAGCAGAGCCAGTGCATTGTGGAGATGCTACACCCGACTCCGCCCCAGGCTGGCCCAAAGTACTTACAGGTTACTATCCCCAGTCTCTATCTAAAATCAGCCGTTTGATTTAAAACAATGTGAACAATGGCCGTTAGTTTATAGGGCTAAAACATGTTAAACAATGTGATAAATTAAAGGAAGACAGATTGAAACAGATTGAAAGAGATCAAAACAGCTTAATCCATGGTCCTGATTTCCATGTTTCAGAGAGAGCAGAGGTTTCTTTGAATTATTCCAACTCCAGCTGCTGCAGCCAAGAAAGTTAAGCTTTAAAAGCCGCCGCCTGGAAACCGGACGGAGGAGAAAGAGAAAACAAAATCTCTGGATCCTTCCTAGGCTTTGGCTGAAACAATGCCTTTCCCAGCCCATGTCTCCCCAGTTGCCTCAGCAACCACAAAACCCAACTCATGGGGAGATTAGTCACTTCATCCATCACATAAGCAGGACATTAATTTTGTGGTTCCATGTAGACTTTCTATGGCTCTGTCTGCCGTTAGCGATGTCATTGGACTTGGCTTTCAGATATCCTGATGTCTCCGCCAACTGTGTCAGCTCCATGATCTCTCCAGGCAGCTCCAGAGCTGGACCAGAGCTATGACTTATAGCTCCCCGAATCCCTTGTCTTTAACAAGTCACTTTTCCAAATTCTAGGAAGCAATCAGAGTAGCGCCTGTAAGACCAATTCATTTATTTCAGCAGGAAGTGAACTGATATACCATGGTCTCTCCACATGCGCGAGGGTTAGAGTGAAGGACCTCCATGAATGTGGAAAAACCACAAATTTTAAAAAAAATACTATTGTTTTTACCTAACAGACACCTCTCTAGCAATCTGTAGGTCCTCCAGCATGATTCTATGATCAATGTCTGGTAGATGTTGACCATAGAGTTGCACTGGAGGACCTGGAGATTGCTAGACAGGTGTCCTCTTAGGTAAAAACAATAGTTCTGGACCCACCACCACCACAGTGTATGGGGAAAAATGCATATGATCAAACCCCATTTGTTTTAATGGGGGTGTAGCCAAGGGTCCGTTTAGGAGAATTTTATTATTGTTGTTATTAGCTCAAATATTGCAAGAGGAGGGCCTGCTACGACAGCCCTTACAGAATCATCTCCCGTTGTGTATACGGAGTAGACCAGGGGATCCCAATAAATGGAACTGAGACAGACTTCTAGAATTAATAACCAATTTATTTATAATGGGGGGAAACACATACGATTCACTAGCATACACACCCACATACAAGGCTCAGGAAAAGCAGAGGTTAGCATGGAATCGGATTTTAGGCATCACTGGGGTGATACGTACCAGAATGTAGACTCCCTCCAGGAATCCAAATGGAATATGATGAGGATGGCATGAGGCTCAGCCATGGAATGACTGGCCAGGAGTCAGGAGCCAGGAGTCAGGTCAGGATTCAAAGGGACATAGCTTCCCTCTGAAATCCAGACTGGCCCCCTGAACAGGCAAATCTGATTATATTTATAGGCAAAATCTTGCTTCTGGCAAAGGTGCTTGATGGTGAGAACAAAGGTGTTTAATTACTTTCTTTTCACCTGGATGTCCCTGTCTGATTGTCTTAGTGGTCTTAAGCTGCTGGGACAACAGACCTGGGAGGGGGCAAGAGCCTCAGGCAAGGCAAACATTTGCTCTTCCTGGTCCTATGATAATCCTCTTATGCAACTCCCTAGATATGATAATGTGGGTGCCCCTCAGGGGTGTGTGTACATGTCTTCATGCCTTGCTGGCAATGGTGGACAGGCTGTTAGAGTTCATCTAGGGGTCATTAAGGGTTATCATTTATACCAACATTTATATGGAGCAGCATGGGTAACAGGGGAGCACTCCTGCATGCAGCATGGCACACATGCCACAGGCGCATGCACCATTATATTCCCCATGGCTTAACCTTCCATGTAAGGTTAAAGCCATGTATAGCGCACCCGTGTATGGCGCAGGCACACTCTATTCCCTGGGACAGATGGCCATCCAGCCTATGTTTAAAAACATCCAAAGAAGGAGACTCCATTTACACTCTGAGGCAGTATATTTTATTATTCCACTACTATGGAATCCATGAGCCACTTTCTAGGTAAAGCAGCTTCTCTGCTATGGCATCCCTATCACAGAATAACTTCCCCTTTGAGGCCCGATCGGTGCCAACTTTGCCATTATTGTGGTGCCAAGTAAAAATATATCTGTTTGCTAAAACTGTTGGGGCAAAATTGTGTTTATGCTAACCCTCACATATTATTCATGGTTTTAAAAGGATTTAAAATGTTTTCACCATGTTTTTATCTGCCTTTATAAAAATTTACTTAAATTATTTATTATAGTTTTACCTTTTTCTAGTCATTTTTAATTTGTATACCATTAGTATAATAAAGAGTAGCCTGGTTGGTTTTGTTGTATGCTGCCCTGATAGCCCTAGATCAAGAGTTGGCAAAAGTGCGGCATACAGGCACCCTGGTCGTTTTAAGGGTTCCCCAGGGATAAGAAAATGTTGTTGGTCTTGCTCCAAAATGCCCAAATAATGATTTGTAGGGGGACTGGAGAGCATTTCCACTACATTTGGAGTCTCCAAATCTCCCAGGTGTTGCAAAATGTATATATTTTGCAATAGCAGGGAGATTTGGAGAGTCCAAATGTAGTGGAAATGCCCTCCAGATGTATTGGGTCTCAAAATGCCCCTAGGGCCCAAGAAGACCTGCTGTGTTTGGGACGGGAAGGGTTTGCTTTTTCTTTCTTTTTCTTTTTCTTTTTTGTGGCCCACCAAGCTCTGCTGGAAGGCTAATGCAAAACGCCCCCCCCAATACAGTCTTCTATAGTTGCCCATTCCTGCTTTAGATAAAAGGCAGGATCAAGATATTTCAATAAATAGACATGACTTCCTCTCCCTCTCTATCTCTTCCTCTCCAGTTGCAGAGATCGGTGGTTGCCTCTGGAGAAAAGCAGCAGCAAGCTGACTACCGGATCAGCAAAAGGTATTTGCTGAAGGCACAGATGGTTAATCCTCTGTCATCCCACTTTTTTAGCTGTTTTTAAAATGTCCCAGTTTCTCTTTCCTTCTCCAGCTTTCCTCCTTTGTCCTCTGCTCACTTCATTTGCTGCAACTGCATTCAAAGTGAAAAGGCAGTTTTGTTGTGTGCCTCCAGTCATTTCCAGCCTAAGGCAATGCTATGACAGGTTTTTCTTGGCAAGATTTGTTCAGATGGATTTTGCCGTTGCCTTCCTCTGAGGCTGAGAGAGAACGACTTGCCCAAGGTCAGCAATGGTGGAGCAGGGATTTGAACTCTGGTCTCCAGAGTCATAGGAGGTTATGACAATGATGTTGTTAGCATTACTATCATGATCATTGTAATGAATGGGAGCATACCACATTTTAAACATTTAATTCCATACATCCTAGCAATCATGCAAAAGTAATGACCCATGAATGCAAAGAGGAGAAATGCTGTCTTCATGAAGAAGAAGATGATGATGATGATGATGATGATGATGATGTTTATTTATATCCCGCCTCCCTCCCAGTACAGGGGCTCAAGGCGGCTTACAAATCTAAAACAGTCCAAGTTAAAACACTATAAAACATGCAAAATACAAGTTTAAAAAAATATTAAACAATTTAAAACATTGCATTATTAAAATTATTAGTAGCAAAATTATTCTCCACATTTGCTAAAATGCTGTTGTTCAGTCATGCATATGCACTTTTGATACAGGAAACCCAATTTTTATTTGTCGTATTCTCATGATAACGCAACTGTAGTGGGATGTGCTTTTGCACTTGCGCATTTCTGGATATGGAGCGATATTCTTGGCTTATTAATGGGACTTCTCTGTTAATGTGAAGTTGCACAACAGTAACCAGTTGCACTCATGCTGAACATGGTATATCCTCAATGTCTTGTGATGATCTTCAGCCATGCGCATGATAATGGTGCTATTGTTCCACATTTTATCCCTGTGTGATAATCTCCATAACCCATTGCTCCAACCACTAGACCATGCTGTCTCACTCTATTAATTCAGCGAGAGGGAGCTGAGAAGAGGAGCGGACAGAACTGTGCCATTCCCAGAAGGATCAGGCAAAAGCAAACTGCTGCACCCACTTCTAGCTTGTGTGCTCTCTTTTGCCATCTTGGCATAAAACATGGAGTAGATTTACTGACCCACTGACACAGAGCTTGTCCCTTAGCTCACATCGAAGAACACCAACGTTTGGAGATGTCTGCAATAAAGTCTTTTCTGTCGGCTGTGAAAGGACAGGTTTTTTTTATAGCCAACAGCTGGATTTGTCATTTCCCCCCTCCTAGAAGTTTCCTTAAGCTGGAGAAAATGACTCCGACAAGAAGGGGGCCTCTTTCCATTCAACACACAACGGATGAGATATGCCTTTGCTATGGTTGCACAGCAGTCCGGGAAAATATATGTATATATTTTCCAATATGATCTCACTGCTGGGTTTTGCAATCTCCATGAGAGTGATTCCCTGCTCCCTTTTTTAAAACCATTGGAATTTCATTCTTTGGCTTTT
Source organism: Sceloporus undulatus (assembly GCF_019175285.1). Classification (NCBI taxonomy): domain Eukaryota; kingdom Metazoa; phylum Chordata; class Lepidosauria; order Squamata; family Phrynosomatidae; genus Sceloporus; species Sceloporus undulatus. Next base: position 4,076,862 of record NC_056524.1, read on the forward strand.
GAAGAACAGGAGGAAGAGTGAGCTCTTCTTAACTCTTGCCTCCCTTCTGACCCTTCAGGAAAAAATAACAGAGAGTGCATAGGTTTGCAAAGCCAGATGTAAAATTAATAGTGCACCCTGTTGATTAAGGAATTCAAGCCAATTAATCATCGGACTTTGAATGGCACTTTCTGGGGGAGATTTAAGATCAGGCTCTCGCTATATCATTTTTTGTGACTGAAAGCAATCTAATTTAAAGCAGTAGGGCTGGTTTGGAATTGAGGAGAAAGGGCTTTGATCCAAACTGTGTTTCCCGTCCCATACCCTCCAACTGTCCTGATTTGGCAGGAACAATCCAAATTAATCCTCTGCCATCCCACTTTTCCCACTGCTTTTAAAATGCCCCAATTTCTCTCTCCAGCTCCTATTTTCCTCCTTTGTCCATGGCTTGCTTCAGTTGCTGCAAGTTGAATTCAAAGTGCAAAAATAGTTTGTGTTTGATTAACTCAGCAAGAAGGAGAAGAGGAGGCTGAATCTTTCCCTTCCCAGTCAGCTCAGGCAAAAGCAAACGGCTGCAACCTCTCCTAGTTTGTATGCTTTCCCTTATTAACAACTGTGAAACTGTTCACAGCTAGAACTCTGATGTTTGCTATGTTTGCATTCACATGGGACTTTATCATACAAAGGAAAAACCGGGATTTAAGCTGTTATTAAAAGGGCATTTTCCCAGCAAAGTCACAAGATCACAGCAAAGATTTTCAGACACATCGCGATTAGAGAGGACTTATCCTGGGAAGAAACAAGAATGCTCCAGCAACAAACCATTCATGGGGAAATTATATGACTGGTTTGTTGCTGGAGCATTCCTGTTTTTTCAGGGATAAATTATCTCTAATCGCGACATCATCTGAAAACCTTCGCCACCATCTCGCAACTTTGCTGAGAAAATGCCTTTTTGATATCAGCTTTTCCTCAGTGTGATAAAGTCCATGGTCACTTTTCCTGCCCTGATTATTTGGATGTCTGAACTGTATTTCTCAACTGCTCAACTGAAGTTTTAGGTTACAGCAATGTTAGGAGTTTTGGGACTAACAGAAAATTTCATTGGGGGGAAAAGAATCCTTATTTGGATGTCAGTGCTTGACCAAAAATAGTTTGTGTTCAAGTAATAGAGTGGTACTATTACTTCTCTTGATCTCTAGACACTATGCTTCTACTGATGCAGCCTAGAATTGCATTGGACTTTTTAGCTGCTGCATCACATTGTTGACTCATGTTCACCTTGTGGTCTATTTGGACTCCTAGATCCCTTTCACATGGAGTCTTGTCCAGCCAGGTGTCCCCCATCCTATATCTATGTGTTTCATTTTTACTGCCCAAGTGTACTAAATTTCTCTGTGTTGAAATTCATTTGGTTGGCTTTACCATAGATTTTTAATTTATTAAGGTTATCTTGAATTTTGATCCTGTCCTCTGGGATATTAGCTACTCCTCCTAATCTTGTGTCATCTGAAAATTTTATAAGTATGCCCTCTATTCTTTCATCCAAGTCATTGATAAAGATGTTGAATAGCACTGGGCCCAGGACAGAACCCCACTGGTCACTTCTTTCAAAATGAACAGAAGCCATTGCTGAGAAGCCTTTGGGTTCGGCTGATCAACCAATTGCAAATCACCTAACAGTTGCATTATTAAGCTCACAGTTTACTAGGGTTTTTTTTTTTGTTTTTTTTTGCAAGAATATCATGGGGGACCTTGTCAAAGGCCTTATTCTCATGATGCCGACCTCTCATGATGCTCCCTAAGAGATGAGTAGATTCCAAGTTGCTCTACTCTGACAAACTCATCTCTCTCTCTGTTCCAGTGCCTGGTTGAAAGACACCTTGGATCCAGTGACTGTGGCATTAGATCGCCGGATCGCAGCCCTGACTGGCTTGAACATCCAGCCCCCTTATGCCGAATATCTGCAGGTGGTGAACTATGGATTGGGGGGACACTACGAGCCCCACTTTGACCATGCCACAGTGAGTAGACCTCATGCGAAGCCTGCCTGAGGATTGAAGTCTATGGTGGGAGCCTCCTCCATGTGCTGCCCATAGGGTCAATACATTGTTGGAGGACATGGGGCAGGACCTTTTCTCGTGTGACACCATGGTTGTGTAATGCTCTCCTCTTAGAAGCCCAACTGGTGCCAATACTGGTGTCCTTCTGGTGCCAAGTTGAAACATGACTTTTCCCACTTTTGGATTTTGGATGATGCAGTACTTTGCTATATGGCCAACATGGCTAACCCTGGATATGTCATAAGGTTGCCATAACTCAAAGCTGACAGATAGCAAATAACAACAGCTTTATGAATGAGAGATCTCCAAAAGCCCGAGTTATTAACTGCTCTGCTTGCAAACTTAGGGCAGCTGTGGCTTCCTTAACTGACTCCATCTATACAGTGCTCCCTCGGGTTACGAAATTAATTCGTTCCGCGGCTAATTTCGTAACCCGAAAAACCTTCGTAAGCCGAATTGCCATAGGCGCTAATGGGAAAAAAAGCCGCGGCTCCGCCGCGGCTCCATTTAAAACAGCGCCGGCGTTTTTTCGTAACCCAAAAAAACGTTCGTAACCCGAAACAATAAATCCCTATGGGATTTATTCGTATCCCGAAAAATTTGTAAGCTGGGTAATTCGTATCCCGAGGTACCACTGTAATGTGTTTTTTACCCTATTTTCCCAACTGCCTTCCACTTTTCCCAGCATTTTCATCTTTTGCAGCGAGTCAAGTTTCCTCATGATGTGTTCAATATATGATAGCCTCAGCTCAGTCATCTTTGCTAAGATTTGCTCTCAGACTCATTTGTCTTTTGGGCAGTTCATGGTGCTCCACGTCTCAAATGACTTGATTCTTTTTTTCCTGAGGTTACATTGCTTTAGGTTGCTTTGCTGTCTGTACTCCATGCTGAGATCTTTTGATAAGGGGACAATACAAATATTTTTATTTCATCAGTACAGCCATCTGGAAAAGGTTTAAAGGGTTTAAGTTTCTTGTTCCACTGGGCATTTTATCCTCAAAGCTTCGTTTCATTAATGCTGACACTGAAAAAAATACGTCTACTGTATTATGAATAATATCACCCTTGGCTAAATAAGGCGATCTATGCATAAACAATTCTGTTCTTTTGTTACAGTCAAGAAAAAGTCCCCTTTACCGGTTGAAATCCGGAAACCGAATTGCCACATTGATGATTTATGTGAGTATAAATCTGGAAAGGACTTTGTTTTTACTTAGTGTGAGTTGTGTGTTTTGGAAGATGCTGGACAGACAGTGTCACCCAAAATGCTAGGGCCCTGGGAGGGTACCCACAATTGTATTCATTGGGGGAAGAATTTTAGTTCAAGAGGGAGCAGCGAGAGGGTTTTGGGGAACCTTTAAAGGCAGACCCTAGTATATGTACTGTATAACGGTTTCAAACCAAAGAACTCCAGAGAGAAGATTCCAAATGAGTTTAATTCATTGAATAGAAGTATAGTGTCTAGATCAAGGGAAGTCATAGTGCCAATCTATTCTGCTTTGGCCAGGCCCCGCCTGGAATACTGTGTCCAGTTCTGGGCAAAACAATTCAAAAAGGATGTGGAGAAACTGTAGCCCTGTGTCCAAAGGAAGGCGACCAAAATGGTGAAGGGCCTGGAAACCAGGCAAGCATTCTCTGAAGGCAAGCATCCTCTAAAGATGCCAGCCACGGATGCTGGTGAAACGTCAGGAAGAAACTCTTCTAGAACATGTCCACATAGCCCAAAAAAACCACTAAAAACTATGGATGCCAGCCATGAAAGCCTTCGACTTCACATCCCTTTTAATATTATGTTGATATCAAAGGTCAACTACCACTGAAGGAAGGGGGTAACCATCGCACCTTGCCATATATTGTCCTTTAGCATAGAATCCTAGAGTTGGAAGAGACCCTAAGGGCCATCGAGTCCAACTCCATTCTGTCAATACACGATCCAAGCTCTCCAGACAGATGGCCATCCAGCGTCTGTTTGAAGTCCTCCAAAGAAGGAGATGCCTCTACTCTCCAAGGCAGGGTCTTCCACTGTCAAACATTTCTTACTACCAGGAGGTTCTTCTTAATGTTGAGGTGGAATTTCTTTTCCTGGAGCTTGCATCCATTGTTCCGCCTTCTAGTCTCTGGAGCAGCAGAAAACAAGCTTGCTCCATCCTCAATGTGATACCCCTTCAAATACTTAAACAGGTCTATCATATTACCTCTTAATCTTATCTTCTCAGGCTAAACATCCCCAGCTCCCTAAGTCTTTCCTCATGGGCCTGGTTTACCCTTCATCATTTTGGTTGCCCTCCTTTGGACACGCTCCAATTTGTCAACATCGAGAGGCCTCTTGTCTGCACTGGCCTTTGCTGGAAGGGTGGCATGGGTCAGAGGCTTCTTGGTTGCTGTCCGGCCAACTTGCTTGGTTTCTGCTCCCAGGGTGACCAGATACAAAGGGAGTAGTAACCAAGACTGGTTGTTTTGAATTTGAAGTAGAACAGTAGACCTTATATCAAAAATACACATTGGGAAGTGGGTGAGTAGCATAGAGGTCAAGATTAGGATGAGAAGGAGGAAGAAAAGGAAGCCAAAACTTTGTAGTAAAAACCAATGCTCTGAAGGGGGGAAATACACTCTAACCTGTGCAAATTAAGGATATGTGTAATGATTCTGAAATATATTTGTTCATTTTTAATATGGAAAACAATTAGACTCATAGAATCATAGAGTTGGTAGAGAACACAAGCGCCATCCAGCCCAACCCCCTTCTGCCATGCAGGAACTCTCAAGCAAAGCACCCCTGATGAATAGCCATCCAGCCTCTATTTAAAGACCTCCAACGAAGGAGAATCCACCACACTCCAAGGGAGTGTCTTCCACTGACGAACAGCCCTTACTGTCAGGATTAAAATATAACCATTATAAAAACAAAACCTTCTCTCTTCCAGGCTAAACAAACCCAGCACCCTAAGTTTCCCCTCACAGGACTTGGTGGTTTCCAGGCTTTTTACCATTTTGGTTGCCCTCCTGTAGACACCCTCCAGCTGGTCAACATTCTTCTATGACCCCATTAGAACTCTAAGATCATCTGGAGAGGCCCATCGTGTGCTTTGTTCTGTAACAAGGTCCAGCAATACATGCTTCACCCTGTATTTTCCCTTTCTTTTATCTAGCTGAGTTCAGTGGAAGCTGGAGGGTCCACAGCCTTCATCTACAACAACCTCAGCATTCCTGCTGTCAAGGTGAGAAGGCCGTGTATTTTTCACCACCTCCCACATTTCTTCCTCAACCACCTGCGCATTATTTATCCCTCTCCAGTCGTGTATCTGCATGGAAGGGCAAAATGATGGCTCCTTCCCCCTGAAAGTAAGATTTATCTTTCTCCAACTGACATTTCCTTTTGGTCCCCAAATTTCTAGCACTGTAGAGAGTGAGACACTAAAAATCATTCATATCCAGAACACCTTCAACTTTACATAAGTTCCAAATGATTTCATTTATGAATCAAAGGAAATCACCATTAATGCAGACACTCACACACATTCAAGAACAGATGATATAAAAGGCACATAGCAACTTAAAGGGACTGCAGAAGGTAACACTGTACCTATTCCAGAGATAAAGCTGAAATTGGGGGAATGTATGAAAGGGATCTAGGAGTCCAAGGAGACCACAAGTTGAACATGAGTCAACAGTGTGATGCAGCAGCTAGAAAGGCTAATGGTATTTTAGGCTGCAGCAATAAAGGTATAGTGTCTAGATCAAGGGAAGTAGTAGTAGTAGTAGTAGTAGTAATAATAATAATAATAATAATAATAATAATAATAATAATAATAATAATATAGTTTATTTATATTTTCCTGCCTCTTCCAGATGGATTGACGCAGGATTATGGCTCGCTAAAATTCACATAAAAACACATCAATAAAATAAAATAACAATTAATATTAAAACTAGCTCAATCATCAGGTGGAAATGCAATAGAGTTATACAATAGTCAGGAGGATGGGAACTATCTCTTACACAAGGTCAAGTGGGTAGGCTTGCCGGAAGAGATCCATCTTTAAGTGCTCTCTTAAATGCCTCCAAGGAGGCAATAAGACGGATCTCCTCTGGAAGACCATCCCACAATTTTGGAGCAGCTACAGTAAAGGCTCTTTGGGAAGTTGATGTGAGCCTGGTTGACTGGTGTTCTAATAGATTCTTCCCACTTATTCTGTGAGTCCGGGTCAGATTGCGTAAGGAGAAGCGTTCCTTCAAGTAACTTGGGACCAAGCCATGTAGGGCTTTAAAAGTGATAACCAACACTTTGTATTGCATGCGCCAAGAAGCTAATTGGCAGCCAATGAAGAGATTTTAGAACAGGTGTTATATGGTCAAACCTAGATGTGACAGTGACCAATGTGGTTGCCGCATTTTGAACCAATTGAAGCTTCAAAACTTGGTACAAGGGTAGCCCCATGTATAGTGCATTACAGAAATCCAGATGAGAGATTACCAGTGCATGTACCACTGCTTCTAGGTCCTTTTGGTCCAGGCAGGGGCACAGTTGGCGTATCAACCGAAGTGCTACTCTATTCTGCTTTGGCCAGGTCTCACCTGGAATAACACTGTGTCCAGTTCTGGGCCCCACAATTCAAAAAGGACATTGAGAAACTGGAGCCATGTGTCCAAAAGATGGCCACCAAAATGGTGAAAGGTCTGGAAAGCATGCCCTATAAGGAACGACTTAGGGAGCTGGGGATGTTTAGCCTGGAGAAGAGAAGGTTAAGAGGGGATAGGATAACCCTGTTTAAGTATTTCCCAAGCAGGATTAAAATGAAGTTTCCAGGAGAGAAGAATGGTAAAGAAAGTTGTGAATGGTGAGACAATCAGTGCAAATGTCTCTGGACGAGGGTGTTTCACTTCCGAAGGGAAGTGTACGTGGGTTTCTGTTCATGTGTAAGCCCAAGGTCTATCATCCATGATCTCTTCTGTCAATGAAGGGATCATGCAGATTCCGATATTGATTGATCTCTCCTGGTTGTGTGCTTTAGCTGAGCTAGTTGGATCTTCTTTATATCGTGGCTGGTTTCCTGCACTGCATTTGCCTTCTTGGCTACGTGGCTAAAACATCTCTTTTGATATCAACTTCATATTGAAAAAGTGGAGAGGTGCAGTGGGCTAGACCTCTGAGTAACAGTTGTCATGTTCTTCAGCTCTGATTCTGTTTGTTTGTTTGAAAGAATGCAGCTCTGTTTTGGTGGAACCTCCACAGGAATGGGAATGGGGACGATGACACCCTCCACGCCGGCTGCCCAGTGCTTGCTGGAGACAAATGGGGTAAGAGGAGCAGGATATATATATATATATCACACACAGGCAAACTGGGGGCAAATTGGTTAAATCCCGTGCAGAAATGGGATTTAAAAGTCCACAAAACACCCGCAAAAGCGGGTTGCTTTTCAGATGTGTTGATGCCAATGAGAAATAATGCAACATTAATCTGAGTGAAAGGTTGACAAAACCCCCTCCTTTTTTACTTTTGGAAGTTTCCTGAAAGTAAAAAGGAGTGGATTTTGTCAACTTTCCATTTGGATTAATGTTGCATGATTTTCCATTGATGCCAATATCGTCTGAAAAACTACCTGCTTTTGCAGGTTATCTTTTACTTTCTGTTCGGCTTAACCCCAAACATCGTGTGAAAAACAATCCACTTTTGTGAGTTGTTTTCACTTTAAATCCAGTTTCTGCACAGGGTCGGTCCCGAGTGATAGTGATGTCCAGTACTAACCGAGTAGCCTGTCTTCTAAATGCTTGCCATGAGTGATTGTCATAGGAGTGTGCTATATGAGGTCCCATGTGCTATATGATGGCCAAGATTTTTTATTTCTTGAAAAGCCCAATCCATTTTGCCATATCACTAATTGGTTTTCTTCAGGGGCTATTCAATTTTCAGAAATGTCTGGCTCTGCAGTCCACACTCTCTGCACAAGGGGACCTTTGATGATGATGATGATGATGATGATGATGATTGAAATGTACTTGCTATTGCTATTAGAAGAAATGTCTTAGAAAAAATTAGAAGAAAAACCTTTGTCTCCTTTCATCTTTCCTCTGCAAATATGTGCTTTCCAGCTTTCAGGGTTTTTTTTTTCTGTGCAGAAAGCTTATCGCCACAATATGGATTTATTTTTTTCTGAGTGATGTTAGAGGCATGAGTAACTTTTGCATAAATGTGCAATGTATGCATGCAGGGCTCTCCTATTTACTTCATTGCCTTCTCTTCTTTCCACAGTGGCCAACAAGTGGTTCCACGAATACGGGCAGGAGTTTCGACGGCCGTGCAGCACCAACCCAGATGACTAGGGAAATCTCTAGTATTGTATTCCGATGCCAAAGAGCTGGAAAAGGTGGCACGCCAGAGCTGGTGGCGGTGGAGAACTGAGGAGAGAATCTATGAACTCCTTCTCCTTCCTATCCTGATGCAGCCGGGTTTGGAAGACCACCTGGGGCATTGAGCAGCGGCCAAAACGTGTCTTGGCAAGACTTCCTCGGGAATTTATTTAGACTGAGGACTGTCAGGTGTGGAAGAAGGGGGGATGTGCGGTCTCCTGAGCAGGAGAGAAAGGAGCAACTGGTACTCAGGCAGATAGACTAAGAAGCTTTCGTCCATCTTTTATGGTTCCTGGAAGGACTACTGGGGGGATTGTGTATATAGACATGGTAATAACCAGAATGTGACACACACACACACACCTTGGGAAGAGAAATACCTGTTTGAGGTAGGCCTAAATACCCCTAAAGGCACTAAATTTGCAGAAGTGGAATTGTGCAGGTGGTGCCATTGTGTATGCAGATGTGCCAGTGTACACCAGCGGCATGTGCAGATTTGCATGTGATTCACACTGGGCATGCATGCACATTCATTTGCACATGGGGTGTGCGTGAAGTTGTACAACTCTGCCATTCAATGTAAGGATCATGTGTATAACAACCAATGCATCACCCCACATGTGTAGGTAGATTCGTGCTACGCAATCCCAATGTTGGAGCTCAGGCATGACCTTACTTAATTTTAGAGGAAAACACTGAAAATCATTGCCCTGATCTTGGAAGCCAGGCAGGGTCAGCCCTGGTCAGTACTGTACTTGGATGGAAGACCCCCAACAAATAGCAGGCGCTGGGGATCTTAGCTGGGAAAGAAAAATGCCTGTTTAAGGAAAGGCAATCAAAGTGATATAACAGTGTAGCTGGAAAGGGGCCTGTGATGGAAAGAGCTTCACCTGTTCATTTTCTGCCTGCAAAGCAGCTTGTCAACTTCTTCCCATGAAAAGCTGGTAACTATAACTGGCAGTTAATCTGGTGGCAAAGGAGGAGGAAGAGAAGGGAAGAAAGCTTTCTTTTTTGCTTCCAAGAAGTTGTTGTCTACACACCTCCCTTGTGGCCTGATGCCAACCAAGTCAATATTTGGAAAAGTGAGATTGTGGTTAACCAGGGAAGCAATGGACACGGTTGCTTCTTTCAGATAGGACCAGGTGAGAAATCATGCATGCAGACACCTTCGTTCCATTGCAAAGAAGAGAGCCTCTATTTCTTTCTCAATTTGCATTGGTCACATTGGATCATTCATCCATCCATTCCAGGCATTGCGAGCAGCGAGGAAAGAAATACTACAAGTGGGCACTTGATTCTCACCTTAGTACCAAATCCAAATAATTTTTTTTAAAAACCTATAATAAACTTAGTTTTTAAACAAGGCCCAACTAGCCCACTCCAACCTGAGCTTGGTACCATCTTTGAAAGCTTGCAACATGTGTAATGTGCATTTTGGTTTGCCCAATAAAGAAATCATGGTTTTGTGGATTTTTGGATGATGCTGTACTTTGCTATATGGCCAACATGGCTACCTTTGGATATGTTTTTGGTATCCTCTAGTTCTTTTTCTGATAGCACTGGCTGTGTTGGCTGGGGATAATGGGAGCTCTAGTCCAGCAGATGGAGATTGCAATCCAACAAGGCTGATGATCAAGTATATATCCGCAGCTGTAGCAGGTGGGTACCATTTTAACTGACATGCTTTCGTCATATGGAAAAACTGGGCTTTGTAGTTTGGTGAGGGAATTAGAATTCTGTATTCCATAAACAGCAGAAATAAAGCTCTCTTGCAGAGAATTCTAAAATCATCAGGAAAGTCCAAGTCCTGTGTTTCTACAGAATGGAAGCATGGCAGTTAAAGTGCCATGTTCTTGTTACTGTGTGACTTCAAGTCATTTCCAGTTAATGGCATCCCTAAGTTGGAGGAGACCTCAAGTCCAGTCCAACCCCATTCTGCCATGCAGGAAATCTCAATCAAAGCATCCCCATTGACAGATGGCCATCCAGCCTCTGTTTAAAGATCTCCAGGGCAGGAGACTCTACTACACTCCGAGGAAGGAATGTGTTCCACTGTCAGGAAGTTCCTCCTAATGTTGAAGTCGAATCTCTTTTCCTGGAGCTTCCATTTATTGTTCCAGGTCCTGTTCTCGGGAGCAGCAGAAAACAAGCTTGCTCCCTCCTCAATGTGACATCCCTTCAAGTATTTAAACAGGGCTGTCATATCACCTCTTAACCTTCCCTTCTCCAGGCTAAACAGACCCAGCTCCCTACGTCGTTCCCTATAAGGCTTGGTTTCCAGACTAGACCCTTCACCATTTTGGTCTTCCTCCTCTGGACATGCTTCAGCTTCTCCACGTCCTTTTTGAATTGTGGGGCCCAAAACTGGACATAGTATTATTTCAGGTGAAGCCTGACCAAAGCAGAGTAGAGTGACACTATTACTTTCCTTGATCCAGTCACTATATTTCTATTAATGCAGCCTAGAATTGCATTGGATTTTTAAGCTGCCTCATGTTCAACTTGTGATCTACTTTGACTCCCAGATCCCTTTCACATGTAGTTTCATTCAGCCAGGTATCATCCATCCTATATCTGTGCATTTCATTTTTCTGTCCTAAGTGCAGTACCTTACATATGTGTTGAAATTCATTTTGTTAGCTTTGGCCTAGCTTTCTAGTCTATTCAGGTCATTTTGAATATTGATCCTGTCCTCTGGGGTATTGCCTACTCCTCCTAATTTGGTGTCATCTGCAAATTTAATAAGTATGCTCCCAATTCTGTCCTCCAAGTCATTGATAAAGATGTTGACTAGCCCTGAGCCCAGGACAGACCCCACTGGTCACTGCTCTCCAGGATGAAAAAGAGGAGCCCTTGCTAAGCACCCTTTGGGTTCAGTTGGTCAACCAATGACAAATCTAGCTAAAAGTAGCATTATCTTGTCCACACAGTCTCTCAGCCTCAGAGGAAGACAAGGGTAAGCCCTGTCTGGACAAATTCTGCCAAGAAAACCTCATGATAGGTTCGTCTCATCATCACCATAAGTCAGAAATGAGAATTTAAAAGCATGTTATTCACCTTAAAGGAAAGGGAACCCAGTTTACAAAGTTGGCTACTCCAAGCAAACTTCGACCCTTTGGAGACACACAACACAACAATCTGGTAACTGGTTTGATTGTTTGTATTGGCTTCCAGGAGACCTGGGTTCAAATTCCCAGTCAGTCATTGGATCCCATCAGGTGACCTTGGGGAAGTCACACTCTCTCAGCCTCAGACAAAGGCAATGGCAAAGCTCCTCTCAAGAAATCTTGCCAAGAAAACCCTATGGTTACCGTAAGTCCAAGGCCACATGATGGCACATAACACAACCAAAGCTCATATAGCAAACATGCCTAAAGGCAAATGTGTGTGTGTGTATGTATATATGTATACACACACACACACACACACACGAATGCAGGAGGAGATTTAATTGAATCTGAGACCTTGGAAGATACTGCCACCAAGTGGTGCCTTATATGTAGGAAAGAAGAAATAATGAGTGGATGTTACAGTGGAATATATTTTAAAAACATGCTTCCCACCTTAAAGGAAAGAGAATCTAGTTTACAAAGCTGGCTACTCCAAGGAAACTTGGTAACTCTGAAAGCATATGCGGTTAATCCTTTGCATCCAACTGTCACCAAAAATTACTGCCAACACATCAGCCTTCAGGCAGACGAAAGCTCATGCTGCCAACTTCTTTCTTTCAGTTAGTCTCAAAGGTACTACAGGATCCCTTTACATACTGATTTTACAGGCTAACATGACCATTTCTTTGTATTATTCCAGCGGCTGGTTCAAATACCCTAAAGCATTTCTGGATTGCTTTGTGTTGTCATCAAGATCCTGAACGGCATGCAAAGTGAACCTCGATTGTGCTACACAACTCTTGCGTTGAATGGCAATGTTGTGCAGCCCACTGCATGACTGACAGGGAGTGGTAGTACCCCTTTGAGCAGGAGCACATAAGATATGCATGGGCCAAGGATGCACATCTGCATGAGGCATGGCATCGTACACAAAACTCCTCGCCATGAACTGAATGTGGACTCTGAACACAAATCTCCAACGATAGGGAAAACTTTGACCAAACAATCAAAAGGTCTGGAACCAAGCCCTTTGAGAAATGACTTAAGGAGTTGGGTATGTTTAGCCTAGAGAAGTGACCTGATAGCCATCTTTCAATACCTGAAGGGATGTCATGTAGAAGATGCAGCAAGCTTGTTTTCTGCTGCTCCAGACTAGAACATAAACCAGTGGATTCAACTGCACAAAAATTAAAAAAAAATTAAAAAATTCATCCTAAACATTAGGAAGAACCTCTTTATTTTCAGAGCTGTTTGACAGTGGAATACATGGACTCAAAGAATAGTCGACTGTCCTTTGGAGGTTGGATGGACATATTGTGGTTGTGTATTCCTGCATGGCAGGGGGTTGGATTGGATGGCCCTTGTGTCCCCTTCCAACTCTTGTGATTCAATGAACTTGCATACACCAGCAAGAAACCAACAGGAGTCCAATCAGAATCTGAAGGACTCAAGTTGCAAATGGCCTTCTACATTAGTATTCTTATCAGTAATTAATTGGATCGCTCAACTTTAGCAGGACTGTTTTTTCCATTATATAGTACGACACACACATTGCACTCCACAGATACATAATAGTAATAATAAATCCTTCCCAGTTTCTCAACAGCCCACAATGAATGCTTCACCTTCTTCTCTTTTGTTGTTAACTGCTTTTGAGTCAATCCCAACTCATAGCGATCCTGTGGATGAGACATCTCCAAGACCCCCCCTCCTCCACTGCTGTGCTTGGGTCCTGCAAATTCATGCCTGTAACCTCTTTAATAGACTCCAGTCATCTAATATGTGGTCTCCCTCTCTTTCTGCTTCACTTTTCCTAGCATTCTTGTCTTTTCCAGTGAGTCCTGCCTCCTCATAATGTGGCCAAGTACAATTTGACCATCTTGGTTTCCAGGGAGAGTTCAGGCTTGATCTCTTCAAGGAGCCATTTGCCATGGAGAGCCAAAAAGACATTGGCTGACCATGGCATCCTCAGCACTCTTCTCCAGTACATTTCCAATGAATTGATCTTCCTCTTATCTCCTTTCTTCACTGTCTAGCTCTCACATCTGTCCATGGTGATGGGGACTACAGTGGTTTGGATAATTCTTACTTTAGTGCTCAGTTGTATATCTTTACTCTTGATGATCTTTTCTAGTTCTTTCATTTCTGCCCTTCCCATTCCTTGCCAGCTTTTGATTTCTTGAAAGAAGTCTTCTTCCTGAACAATGTTTGATCCAAGATATGGGAACTGTTTTACTATTTCAATTTATTCATTGTCTAGGTTGAATTGGTGTAGATCTTCTGTGGCCATCATTTTGGGGTTTTCATGTTCAGCAGTAAGCCTGTCTTTCTTCCTTGACCTTCCATTGGTTTGTGATGTGCCTTCTTCTTCTGACCCTGGTTCAGCAGAGCGTGTGTAAAACCTCAGCCATAAAACACAGCCACACCAAAGCAGGTAGTGAAATATTTATTTTCATAAAACAGGGGCTGGGTGATCATCCTCAGCAGGGGGGTAATGAAAATAAAAATCCCTGCCAATAGTAAAGAATGGGGTGGTGGGACAGTACAGTATTGTTAAAGGAGGAGGGCACTCCTTTTAGCAAGATTGGGTTGAGAAGGCTGGGCTATGGGGTGGGGGGGAGGGGAGGGATATGATGGAAAGGATCAATTTTGGTAGACTGGATGGGGTAGAGGGAATATCTAGGTTACCAAGGCCCCAAACATAGCAAATCCCACACACAGATCAAGGACAGACAGACAGACAGAGAGGGGGTCTCATGAATACAATTTGCTGCCAGCTTTGGCCTCAACCCAGTAGTTTACTAAATAATTTACTCCCAATAAGAGCAAATCTATGGCTCCATCTGCACTGCAGAATGAATAGTTTGACACTGCTTTAAAGGCCATGGCTCAATACTATGGAACCCTGGGCTTTGTAGTTTGGTGGGGCACCAGAACTTTCTGACAGCGAATGCTAAATATCTCACAAAACTAAAAATCTCAGAATTCCATAGCGTTGAACCATGTCAAACAGAACCTCTTTCACACAACACCGTTATAAAAGTTTTATGCCCATTTAACTGCCATGGCTCTATCCAAAAGTATCCTAGGAATATTTGGTGAGACATTAGAAGACCCTGGCTGGGCATTACAAGGTCCTAAAACTACAAATTCCAAGAATCCATCAGATGGAGCCACAGCAATTACTGGGTCCTTCCACACTATATATTTATAGCACTTTGATTCCACTTAAGTGCTGTAATTGCGCAATGCAAAAGAGACTCTGCTGAACCAACAGTTGAATGGAAAGTCAGTCCTTCTGTAAAATCCCATTGATCCAATGGCTGTACTCTACCTGGGGATGGCAAGTGGATTTAGGGCTCTGGTCCATGTTTTTTCTTTGCCACTCTACCATATCTCAGTGCTATCTGTGGAGTGGAGAGGACAAGAGGCTGCAAAGTTTGAAACAGTTTCACTACATATAGATACAGGAACATGGCAAGAGAAAGAAAGAGGGATCTGATTTTCAAATCAAAAATCAAGCTCAAGTTTAAACAGGAGCAAAATTTTCAGCAAAACATTGGTTTTGGACCCTGGGCTACCAGTTTGGACTGAGGCAATCTCATTCAACCAGCAGATGTCTTGGAAATAAAGAACTAGTCAGCCCTCTGTATACTACATGGATTGAAAATATTCCCCCAGAAAATAAATTCCAAAAAGCACCCCTTGATTTTGCCATTTTATACAAGGGATAGCATTGTATATACTGTAATGAGACTTGTGCATCAATGAATTTGGTCAACAGACACTAAGGGCCCACCATACATCTTTTCTATAGTCCACAGAAGCATCACCAATCCAGTACTTTTGAAACCAGCCTCTAGAGGTGGATATATCCAGAAGTGTAGGGCTACAACTACACATCAGCCTCCAGTGAGCATCACTCTTGGCAGGGAGAGATGGGGTTTGCAGTCCCATCCACCTGAATGCATCATGTTGGGGTTGAACTTAGAAAGCAAGGAACCAGGAGGTAGGAAGGAAGCACTTGGGGTAGGAAGGAAATAGAGAAGGAAATACTCTTCTCAAATGGAGGGCAGGAAATTTTCAAGCTGTTCAGTTACCGAAGGAGCCCTAAACTTAGATGAAACTCCTCTGTATGGAGCACCCATCCACTCTGCAGCTTGGCAAGTCTCTTGATGTCACTACCTGCAGCTGCAACAGAAACAGAGAAGGCCACAAACGTATGTACAGAGATGGAAATTGGATTGGACCACATGTGGGATGCGCTACTGCCCAGCCAGAGCACCATCTCCAATAGAGTTTTGCTTTTAGCGCCAAATACCTGTCACCTTGCACAATGAGAAGGTAGACATAGTCCAAAATGTCTAGAGTGGCAAAGATTTCCCCTTCGGAAATACAAAGGGTATTTTGGGAAAATGCAAAGCTCAGTCCTAACAGAGGTTTTCCCCCAAACTACCTGCAAAGAAGGCTTTCACGGCTGGCATCCACAATTTTTTGTGGGTTTTTTGGGCTATATGGCCATTTTCTAGAAGAGTTTATTCCTGGCATTTCGCCAGCATCTGTGGCTGGAGAATGTACCCCACTCTCTTCAATGCCAGCATTCTCTGAAGATGCCAGCCACAGATGCTGGCAAAACATCAGGAATAAATTTCTAGAACATGGCCACAGAGCCCGAACCCCCCCCCCCCCCCCGCCGCCGGCAAAAAATATATATACTTGCAAGTCTTTGCAGGAAAGGGCTGTGAATAAGACATCTGGACTCGTGTCTGGAGAATCTTTGATGCAACAGGTGCCTGGATTGTTCCACTCTGCCAATCTCTAGTGCTACAGGAGTTTTTCCACATCCAATGAGACAAAGTAGCTAGGATCCTTAGGTATGGGAGGCAGACATGGCACTTCACACATAAACACACACAAAGACACACACAGCTGGGCAAGGCGTTCCAGTTTTTCTAGTTCTGAAGCATCCAATCCCCTGGGAAATCCTCATGTAAACAGATTGTATGGCTCCTGTTCGTTTCAGCAGCATTTGCAAAAGCATTTTACAGTAGACTGGGCTTCTGGAATGCATGGTCCTCATCAGCCTTGTTTCCCCTCAATTCCAGCTCAAACCTCCTTCTCTTTTCCAGGTGTTTTTTAAAAGCCAAGCTGGAGAAAGATTTGACTTGCAGCCTCCTAGTGAACTGTTTCTCTATGGCCACAGATGCAACGTCCTTTTATTATTATTTATTGACTGACTACCTTCAAGAGCAAAGGACACCAAATTCCCCCACAAAGGCACTTTCCCCCCATTTGTTATGTGAAAACTGCCTTAAAGGACAGTTGGTCTCTAAGGCTGGATGAGCCATACAACTAGTCAAAACACAAAAGCCATGCCTGATCACCAGGTTTCATCATTTCTCTCTCCCCCGTTTGAAATGTTATGCACTGAGAAAAATACAAAAATGGTGCTTGAGCTGCAGGGCTGCCACATACAAAGGGGAAACAACCAGTGGAAGTTGATGGGCCCCAGGTCATTGGGACAGCGAATCTGGTCCATCAGTCTTCCTGATTATTGTATTTCAGAATGAATTTAAATTACCATCCAATGTGACTTTGGTTTCCCAGTCACTTTGAAGCCATCAATGGCCTTCAGAGAACCATTGCAGGCCAGTTTTTAAATATTTTGGTCAAAATGCTTCAGAGGCTTATCTCGCTGCCATGGCATTGATAAATGGAGGCCTGCATATCTGCACAAGCTGCCATGCCAATGCAATGCATCCAGAGTTTCATTAAACAGGCCCACAATGTACCTTATTTAACTAGGTAAGCCTATAAGATAAGCTGCCCACTATGGCAAACTTGCTTTTCTACTTATGGGAGGAAGGAGGGGAGAGATTCTAGATTAACCCCATTTTGTCTTACCTCAGTACAAGGCCTTGGTGGAACAAAATCTAGTTATTAAATAACAAATCACAAAACATCTGCTATGATAATAATGGAACAAAAGTATCAGGTATAAATGTTTAACAGATTAAGTACAGTGTGCCCACGCCATATGCGGGTGCGCCATACGTGGCTTTAACCTTGCGCAGAAGGCTAAGCCACAGGAACTAGTTTATGCACCTGTGGCATGTGTGCCACACCACACGCAGGACTGCTCCCCCATTAAAACAAATGGGGTTTGAGTGTATGCGTTTTCTCCCATATGTTGGGTGTGTATGTGTTCCAGAATGGATCCCCCGCGTATGGGGAGGGCCCACTGTATTACTGATATTTACTGTTCAATATCCAACATAGTCCAAAAATTGCTGTTCATCATATAACACAAATTAGTAACTATCTATTGAGAACTCTATAATGAACGTAAAGATGCCTTTAATTTAAACCATCAAATTCATTAAAAAGTCCTAGAAAAATTGCTAAAACATCAATAAACTGTAGGTGGCTGCAATAGTAACCAGTCCAAATAGATTTCAAAGTAGAAAGTCTTCTTAACAGGACAATGAAAAAGGTTACAGCATAACAGGTGAAAGCCAGTGTGGCACAGTTGGAGTGAGACTCTGGAGACCAGGGTTTGATTCCCTGCTCAGCCATGAAACCCACAGGGTGACCATGGGCAAGTCACATTCTCTTAGCTTAAGGGAAGGCAATGGCAAACCCCCTCTGGACAAATTTTGCCAAGAAAACCTCACAATAGATTCACCTTAGGATCTCCGTAAGTCGGGAACAACTTGAAGGCACACAGCAACAACAAAACAGCATAACAGGTTTTCTTAACTGGACAACAGATTTCAGTACTATGTGTCTTCTTAACTGAGCAACAGTATGGAGTATATTGTTCTATGTTGAATACTGAACAGTAAATATCAGTAATTCTTTTATTAGTTGCACGTTTATACGTATTACTTTTGTTCCTGGAACAAACGGCCAAACTGACCTCAGCTGGAGGCCAAACTGACCTCAGCTGGAGTCCTCCAGATGTATTAAGACCTCAACTCTCATCCTCTCAGCCAGCACAGCTGGGCCAATGGGAGTTGTGGCTCCAAAATACCCAGAACCAAATGGATTGTTTGGTGAGGGTCCCAACACAACCGGAGGCAAGTGGACTGGACTGACTGGTTGGCACTCCAAAATGGCAGCATTCTAAAACATGGTGGCCTCAAGTAAAAAAATGGCAGAGGTGGGTAGGCTTCTCACAGCTTCTTCCAGAGAAGAAACCTCTTTAATGTTCTCAGGTTTATACAACGGAATGAACCAGCCTTAGATGCCCAAGAGTCCCTCACAATCACCTGCAATTTCATATGCAAAGCCATTCAGATTTGTAATCGGACTTCCTCAGGACAAACGGAAAGAAAAACCAACATCCAGGGGAAAGGAAAAGGCAGACAAGGGCAGGGAGGCAGAGGCGATCTAGCCGTTCACTGGCTGACTTCTTCCTCAGATGAGTCTCGCGCCCATCAGTGTGCATTGGGAAATCAAACTGGGGTTTGATGAAGAGGATACAGAATACGCCACGGTGGCCTCTGGTGCAGTTTTATTTACAACAGGAAGTTAGTGCTGGTGGGTTTCCAGGTTATTAACAAGCAGGAAAAACACTGTCAAGGGAAGGGAAGAGGAAAAAAGAGATTGTGTGACAATCTTTCAAGATAATTTGACTTATTATTATTAATATCATATCATCATCACCATCGCTACTGCCATCATCACCGTCACAACCACCACAAATGTGCTGATCGGGTTGTTTTAAATTTTGGTACATACTCACATCTTTCTTCCTCTCATAGATTCCTCCCCTGGCTACCAGTTTGAGCCAGTGCTCATTACAAGCTAGCCCTAGTATTTAAGGCCCTGGGCTTTAACCTCCCCCAGTACTGAGCAGCTTGGATAGCATGGTATGTACCACCTAGGAACTCAAGATCTACAGGCAAATGATTATTGGCAGATCTACCAATGCGTACAGCTCTGTTAAGGCTGCGAGCCTTTCAGGATCTGGCTCTACATTTGTGGAACAGTCTTCCTTTGCACCACTGGCTGTAGGAGGATCTCCCCCCCCCCCCTTTTTTTTTAAGGATTGAAGAGCTCCTTCTTCACTTTGCCAGATTAAGCTGCTGAGTGTGCCTAAAGTGGCCAAGATGGGCAGCCACCAGTGGGGTGGTGAGGATTTTTTTTTTAGTATATTACGGTGTTGTGTTTTATTGTCTCATTCTTGATTATATATGTCTGATGTGCTGCCCGTTGGTGAAAATAAACCCTGCTGTTGTTGTTGTTATTTGTAATTTGTTGTTATTATTATTAAGAGATCTGCAACAGCTTGGAGGTGTAGATGGGGGACAGTAAATGAAGGAAAAGCACTGTGATGCTCTCTTGGATCTTGGCCACACAATCTTTCTGCCTTTGGCCACCCTACTGTGCATGCCTGAAGCTCTACCTCAGTATTACACAAGAGTAACTGAAGGTCCTCAAAGCTAGTTACCTAACAAAACTTACCATTGGAATCCACCAATGGGTTCTGTAAACCTGTGACGGATCAAAAATGTTGCAACGGCTTCAGCAACCTGAAAGAGACAGAAGAGCAGTGATGAAGCAAAGCCTGTTGCTCCAATCCACACCTGAATCTCCTGCTGAAGTTCAGAAAAGTTACTTTTGACAATAACAATTCTCCAAACCTGTGTATCTAGCAAGGCCAGTGGCTACATTGGCTGGTAGATTCTGAGCAGTTGTCCAAAAAAGTAGCTTTTTTCAAGCTCTGCCCTCAATTACTATCTGAGAACACTACAGGCTGCACACCCTCCTCCATTTAACTCTTGCCTTGGTGAAAGTGTGAATACAGACTGCTGGTTAAATGGAGCCTACTGTTCCCAAAAATATGGCTTAGGTCCCCCCTCGCGTGATCCTGACATCCCAATCCTAATTTTGTACCCAGCAGTGATAGATTTGCCCCAAAAGGTGCACCACTCACTTTGTCCGGAGCATCCTCATGGACCGCATGGCCGCATTGTGGAAGGACTTGCATCTGGAATTTCCCTGCAAGTGGAAAAGAGGGGAATGTCATGACTCCCAGGTTATTTTGCACTACTTTGTGGCTCACATACCCATAGAAGATACAGAGCACATACAGGGACCCTTATATGCAAAGATATGGGTAGTCTACCAAGACACCACAGAAATGTCACCCAATTTGCTACTACAATTTGTTTGAACTGTATTCACTGAATATTTGTATTCCCTATTTTAATAGCCCAACTCTGGATATGAGTGTTTTGTTGCTTTAATTTTTTTGTTGTTGGAGCAGTCCACATTCTTTAATGTACTGATATACTCATGTATAAGTCTAGAAATTTAGGTCAAAAAATTGACCCCCAAAACCTTGAAGTCGACTTATCCATGAGTCGATATAAGTACTGTATCTGGTGCAAAGCAAGAATATAATCTATCCTGGAAGCACTGACCCCTCTATTCTCTCATCCATCCAGCCTTAAGAGTAAGCACAAAGAGCTGGAATTTTTAAAGTTCCTTGACATTGTTTTGCTTTGCTTCATCTTTTAGATTCTTTGTTATATGCCCCCTAAGTTTTACACTCGATTTATCCACGGGTCATAGCAAAATCCCTAATTTTGACCCCAAAACTTGCCCTCAACTTATACATGAAGTCGATTTATAGTCGAGTATATATGGTAAGCTCATTATTATCCTTGATTCATTATATGTATAAGCTTTGCATTCACAGTAATTTCTGGAGCAGACTGCGTTTGTTCTAATGGACAAGTGTCCATAATGAGTATTTGTACCTTTACTATCAGAAATACTATTTGTATCTCTACTGCCAGTATTATACATACTATTTATAGTATGTTATAGTATGTTCTATTTTTATCATAGGTATCCTTCCTAGTCCTAGACTTCTGATTTTTTTTATTGCTGTCTCCATTATCCATAGGAACTTGCTTCCTCTGAAGTTTTTTAAAGCCAAGGTTCTCAGGAAATTGAATTCAGTATCCGTTATACACTAAGTAATTTTTCCTTCACTTCTGCAGAATTATGACATGCACGCAAGCACACAGATGTACATCGCTATGGCTAAACAGTCTTCAGTTAGTAAAGAACAGGCTGCTTGGCTCAAGATCATTATTCAAAGCTCCCAGGGGTGCAAAAGCCCATCACAGAATGTTGCTTACCTTGCATCTGGCCGATTGTTAGATCTTTATCCAGTCTGTCAACACCTAAACATTATTTTGGAGATGAGGTGGGTTGGGAGAAAGAAAAGAGATGGTTGGTGGGGGGGAAATTCAGTCTTAATTTCTTGCCCTCCTGGGCTTCTTCAAAAATCATGCAAAAACTGAAACAACTTTTATCAGTTCAAAAAAGATATCACTAGAATATAGATGATATTACTACTACTACTATATGGTGATTTTTTAAAAAAAAAAATGGTACAAAACTGAATAAAAACATGTGAAGTCAAAGGCTTTCATGGTTGGCTTCCATAGTTTTTTGCTAG
The DNA here is from genome assembly GCF_019175285.1 of Sceloporus undulatus. Classification (NCBI taxonomy): domain Eukaryota; kingdom Metazoa; phylum Chordata; class Lepidosauria; order Squamata; family Phrynosomatidae; genus Sceloporus; species Sceloporus undulatus. Next base: position 4,098,845 of record NC_056524.1, read on the forward strand.
TATACGTGGCTGAAGATGCCAGCCTCAGATGCTGGCAAAACATCAGAAACAAACTCTTCTAGAACATGGCCACATAGCCTGAAAAACCCACAAAAAACCCTATAAATAAAAACAGATTTCATCCTGTGACATTTGGAAGGCCTTCCTCTTATTTCAACTTTAACACATTGCTCTTATTAGTAGCTTTATTATTGGCTTTCAATACCATAATCTATAATCACTAAAACTGAGTGTATCATTGTTTTGGTTATTTTTTTTATTGATTGATTGATTACATTGTCAAAAAGTAGAATCAATTGAAAAGTCTTTATATTTTAGCTTGCAAATGCAAGACTGGACACTAGATGGTGCCAAGTAGACTGAGAAAGAAAGAAAGAAAAACAAATAATAATAATAATAATAATAATAATAATAATAATAATAATAATATTTAATAAAATAACAACAATAAAAGTTTATTTCTATCCCGCTTTTCCAACTATTGATCAAAGTGGCAAACAGATTTAGGTAAAAATACACCGAGATAAAAACATTTAAAACAGCATTTAAAAACAGTCACAATAATAACAACAGGGCCTGCTGAGTGGGGGAATCCATAAACATTACAAGGTCATCAACAGAGGGGGTGAAACATAAAATGACATCTCATGGGGGGAAAGTTTGGGAGAAGAAGAAGGTCTTAAGATTCTTCTTAAAAAGATCTAAAGATGTGGTGTAGCGGAGCTCATCCGGGAGATTGTTCCATATTCTAGGGGCCGAGGTAGAAAAGGCCCGTTGCGAGGTCCTCGCATAACGTGCCGGTGGAACCTCCAGCAAGTTCTTCCCTGCTGACCTGAGTGTGCGGGGCGGATTATATGGGGAGAGGCGGTCCTCCAAGTACCCTGGGCCCAAGCCATTTAGGGCTTTATAGGTCATTACCAACACCTTGTATTGAGCCCGGAAGCGTACAGCCAGCCAATGGAGATCTTTCAAGATAGGTGTTATGTGGTCTGACCTGGAACATCCAGCGACCAATCTCGCTGCCATATTTTGCACTAATTGTAGCTTCTGGGTTTGGTACAAGGGTTGCCCCATGTAGAGCGCATTACAGAAATCCAATCGAGAGGTTACCAAAGCATGTACAACAGTTTCAAGGTCCCTCCGGTCCAGGTAGGGACGCAGCTGGCGTATCAGCCGAAGCTGATAACTAGCGCTCCTGACTGCCGCATCCACCTGAGACAGCTGGAGTGACGAATCCAAGAGCACTCCCAGGCTGTGAACCGAGTCCTTCCAGGGGAGCGTGACCCCGTTCAGGACAGGATGGCAAATCTCACCACCCGGACCCGGGGAACCTATCACTAGTACTTCCATTTTCTCTGGATTCAGACTGAGTTTGTTTTCCCTCATCCAGCCCATTACCGACTCCAAGCAGGCATTTAGAGGAGAGATGCCATCCCTAGTCACTGCATCAGTCGGAGACACAGAGAAACAGATTTGGGTGTCATCAGCATACTGATAACACCGCACACCGTGTCTCCGGATGATCTCTCCCAGCGGTTTCATGTAAATGTTAAATAGTATGGGGGACAGAATAGCTCCTTGAGGGACACCAGATGTAAGTGCCCTCCTATTGGAGCAGACGTCCCCCAGCTGCACCATCTGGAATCTGCCTGAGAGGTAGGAACGGAACCACTGAAGCGCAGTGCCCCCGATACCCAACTCCCTCAGGCGTTCCAGAAGGATACCATGGTCAATGGTATCGAAAACCGCTGAGATGTCCAAAAGCACTAACAGGGACATGCTTCCCCTGTCCATGCCCATTTATTTGTATCCCACCCCTCTGAGAACAATCGGGGCGGCTAACAAGTTAGAAATGCAAAACATATCAAATCCCTAGTACCCTCCCCCCCCTTAAAAAGGTATTAAATCTAATAGAGGATTAAAACCGTACAAGTTAAAACTGACTCAAGGGTCAAACAACATACAATAATCAATGGGAGCAGCGGTATCTATTCATAGGAGTTTCCTGAGGCCGGGTTCTCCATTCTGGAACGGCCTGCCAGAAGAGATTTGTCTTAACAGCCTTTTTAAAGCTGTCTAAGGATGTAAGCAGACAGATCTCATCCGGAGGCCGTTCCACAGTCTGGGGGCGACAATGGAAAATGCCCTCTGGGAGGTAGCCGAAAGCCTAGATGTTTGTGGCTGAAGTAGGTCTCTCCCAGAGGACTGGAGTGCGCGGGGAGGATTATAGGGGAGAAGGTGGTCCCGAAGACAGTTTGGACCCAAGCCATTTAGGACTTTAAAGGTAATAACCAACACCTTGTACTGGGCCCGGAAACTAATAGGCAGCCAGTGGAGGGACTTTAAAACCGGAGTAATATGGTCTCTCCTAGATGTTCCAGAAATTACTCTGGCTGCTATATTCTGTACTAGTTGCAGTTTCCTGCAACTAGTACATGTAGAGCGCATTACAGAAATCTAGACATGAGGTTACCAGCGCGTGGACAACAGTCTCAAGATCCCTTACTTCCAGAAAAGGGCGCAGCTTGTGTATCAGTCGAAGCTGATAGCAAGCGCTCTTGACTGTCGCATTTAACTGATTTGACATCAGGAGCGACGAATCAAGGAGCACCCCCAGACTGTGAACGCAGTCCTTGACAGAGAGTGTGGCCCCGTCCAGGATCGGAGGTTGCAACCCAATTCTTGGTTTTGGGGCCACTACTGTGAGCACCTCCGTTTTGTCTGGATTCAGTCTCAATCTGTGTTTCCTAATCCATCCCATTACTGCCCGAAGACATTCATTGAGAGAGGAGATGCCATCAGAATTCGAGGTCGACAAACGAGACATGGAGAAATAGATTTGGGTGTCATCAGCATACTGATCACACCCAGCTCCAAATCAACTGGGAAGTGGGTAAAAAACAGTATGTGGTTGAAAGAGCGGACCACGGGTCAAAAGTGTGGTACATGGCTATAATTCAGATCTATCAAGACAGCAGAACATCCAAAAACAAGTCACTGAAAAGAGAGTGATGCCTGTGCTCAAAGCACTTGCCAGTTTAGGAGTATACAGCTCTATATAAATAAAGTATAATAATAATAAGTATATAAAATATATATTTTTAAAAAATCTCTTTCCAAAATAAAAGATGATGTACACACACCATCCACTTTAACTCTGCCTTCAAGACAGTAAATAGGAGCACATTGTCCTGATCAAAGGAAATAGTTCCACCTCTCTGTTCTGTTTTGGTCAGAACTTCATTAGAATCCTATTCCCAGTTCAGGGCAATACAGTTAAAGAAAGATTTTTTTAAAATGGTAACATGTCCAGAGAAGGATGACCAAGATAATAGAATAGAATCATAGAATTGGATCAAAGGTATGGAAACAAAGCCTTAGGAACAACTTAAAGAACTAGGTATGCTCAACTTGGAGAAGGAATGAGAGCCTGCTATAAATATATGAAAGGATGTGATGGAGAATATGAAATCAGTGTGTTTTCTGCTGCTCCAGAGACTAGAGCATGAACCAATGGATTCAAATGACAAGAAAAGAAATTCCACTTAAATATTAGGAAGAAATTGCTCTCAGAGCTGTTCAACAGTGGAACGGGCTGCCTCAGGGCATGATGTACTATCCATTTTTTAATCGAGGTTGGATGGGCATCTTTCAGTTGTTGTGTACTACTGCATGACAGGGGTTTTATGAAATGACCCTTTTGTCCCCACCCAATGTTAAAATTCGATGATTGGAAGTGAATGGAACTTGCAAAAACGACAAAAAGAAAAACAACCTACCAGCTAAGAGCAGCAGCTTGGGAACAGAGCAGTTGAGGAAGAGGTTGGAGAGACCCCGGAACCAGCCGTCCCAATACTTCTCTGTCTTGGCCAGTTCAATCCGCCACGTGTACGCCACGTCCTTCTTGATCTGTAAGGGGACAGATGAGGTTTGTTTTAAGCCAGGGCGCCATTGAGAAGCATTGTTACCAGGATGCAGCAGTCACTGGTGCCCACAGAAATAGTTCCCTGGATACATTCATTGCACCTACTCTAGCTGGGACTAACAAATTTGATTTAGACCACATATTCCATCAGATCTTAGAAATAGTACTTTTTATACTATAACTCCAAGAATGCCCAAATGAGCATGTTTACATTCTCTAAGGTTGGTTTCTTCCCTCAATACCACCCTCAAGATCAATGAAAACCACCCAAGACATGAATGATGTACATTCTCATTGAGGGCTTCTCACCTCTGCATCATCGTCTTTCTTTCTTTTGTTCACAGATTCTCCATTTTCCCCTTCCTCTTCCTCCTCCTCTTCCTCCTCTTCTATAATCCCCTCCACAATGGTTTTAGGACCTCCAGGGCTTGCAGCTCCTTCACATCTGATTTAATTTAAACAAACACTCTGAGTACCAGGCAACCAATTTCTTTTTTCATTTCAAATGTTCTACATTTGCCTTTACAATTATCATCTAGGGAACTGCTAAACCATCAAAAGACTGCTAGATTCACATCCACATGAGGAATAAGAGTTGGGTTTGTAAACATAACCTACTGTTTGACTTGGCCAACCATGGACACTCGGGCAGATTCAAGATTTCGTATCTGTCCACTTTTCACACTAGAAAAAGGAGAGAGAAAGAAACAGAAGAGCACACATTTTAGAGAATCATTTATTACTAGCAGTGCACTGTGGTAGGGCCATGTATTACACAAGGGATCTGTTCTGGGACCACTGTGCAATATGAAATTTGTATATAATCTTGAGTGCTATTTCTCTTACTTGAACTAAATGGCAACGAATTCTCTCTAGGCATTTTCTAGGAATGCCTAGAGGGAACACATCTTTTCTCATGTGGGTAAGTGCACTCGTGCTGTATGAATTCATATAATACATGGTCCTAACTGTACATTTATATTCCACCTTCCTTTCATAATAGAATTCAGGAGAACATATAGGAGTGGAGGAGATTTTTCCTGGTCTAGCTCTCATTTGGACCCAAACCCACTAAGGCTTAGCAAGGTGGCTATGCTATGTAACCTCAGCAACACAGCTGTTTGTGCCACACCATGTAAATTTACAAAGCTGCCAAGTTACCTCCACTCAATGGCAGTCTCAAGAGATTTGAATGTTTTGGGGCGACTCCGAAGGAAATTCTGCATGCTGTTCAGTGCATCCATGGCTGTTCCTATAAAGAAAATAAGAAAAGAGGGAAGCTTAAGCATTAAGAAAAACAGTATTTTTCAAAGGTCTCCATAGTTTACTGAAAAAGATAATAATGTTCACTAAATTGGAGGACAATAGGGAAAGTCACTTCCTGTTTTTAAAAAGGCCCCTCCTGGCTCCAGAAGAGCTCAAGGAGCCCCCCCAAAAATGGCAATTCCCCCATGCCTCCTACAGTATGATACAGGTATTTGGGGCCAGTTTGTAAAGTGAATGGAGGTGGCCTTCCAAAGTCTGCTATGGGCTAGTGCAGTCTTCCAACCAGCTGTGTTAAGCTGTCCTAACATGTAGGTGGCTCAACTAATGTCAAGGAAGGGCAAAACAAAATAAGGACTGTAGAATTATGTTAAGACTTACCTTCCACCACATCAATCATACACAGACCCAACAAGCTGGGTACCAAGTTGGAGGCAGCCGTGTGCACTGCAATGGCGCCTCCCATGCTGTGCCCGATCAACATGATGGGAGGGCAAAGGTCTCCGTACATGGCTTCTACAACATTTCCGACGTCTCTACAGACAAACAAACAAAAAAGACTCAAGCCTGATCATAATTTTATACAATATTTTATACAATAATTTGTGCATGAAACAAAGTTTGTGTACACTGAACCATCAGAAAGCAAAGGTGTCACTATCAGCCACCCATGAAAAAAGTTTGGGATTTTGGGGCATTTTGGAATTCCGGATAATTGCCTAATTTCTTTTGTACTACAGCTTTTATTCTCAATCTCTCGCATATATATGTCCATCCGTTACTGTTTGGAGTACTTAACTCTTCTGGTAGCTTGATGCCCTGACCTCCACCCCTGGAAATAATTTTCAACAGATTCCTTCCTTAATCCTCTGCAACTTTTCCAGAGGAGGCAAACTAAGATGGTAAAAAGTCTGGAAACTAAAATCTTTGTGAATTGGCTTAGGAAGCTGGGGAATGTTTAGCTTGGAGAAGAGAAAAAGACAATAGCTAAAACCTGTCAATTAACCCCAGCTAGAGTACAGGCAGTCAATGAATTGGTGAATAGTAAGTCAACATATAGGGAAATCCTACTGATTCAACAGATCTGCTTTAGTTAGGATAGCAGCAGAATTCAGACCTGCCATCTTTAAATATCTGAAATGCTATAAAAGAGAGCCCTGGGAGGGCAGTGGTTAAATGATGGCACTGTACTCACAAGGTTGTGAGTCTGATCCCAAGGCTCCAAGGCTGACTCAGCCTTCCATCCTTTCATAGGTTGGTAAAATGAGTACCTAGTTTGTTGAGGGCAATTGGCTTACAGATTGTAAACTGCTCAGAGAGTGCTGAATTCACTGATAAGTGGTATAGAAATGTACAGTGGGCCCTTGTTATCTGTGGGCTTGCCATCCATGGATTTAACATCTGCAGAAGGCAAGTCCTGTTGTTTTCAATGGGGGTGCGTGCACACAGCCACATTAGTGGTTGTGCACATGTTGTGCCTGCCATTAAAATTCAATAGGACTCAAGGTCTTGCATTTTTTTATTCGCGTGAGGGGCTGAGGGGTTCCAGAATGAATCACCTGAGGATATGAAGGATGGACTGTAAATGCCATTGCTATTGCTAAACAGAAATTGGAGCAATCATGGTTTTTTTGCTCCTGAGAGTAGGACTTAATCCAACTGATTCAAAACACTAAAAAAATGATTCCAGCTAAAAATTAGGAAAAACCTTCCAGATGATAAGAGCTGCTGGAATGGACTAACCTGGAAAGTGGTGGATTCTTCTTTGTCTGGAGTTTTTAAGAGGTTGGGTGGCTATCCCTCGGGGCTGTTTTAGCTGTGGATTCCTGCATGACAAGGGGTTGGACCAAATGGCCCTTGATTGTTGTTGTGTGCCTTTATTTCTGACTTATGGCAACCTTAAGGCAAACCTATCATGGGGTTTTCTTGGCAAGATTTGTTGAGAAGAGGTTTGCCATTTCTTCCCTTGAGGCTGAGAGTACGTGACCTGCCCAAGCTCACCCAGTGGGTTTCATGGCCCAGCTGGGAATCAAACCCTGGTCTCTCAAGTGGTAGTCTAGCACTCAAACCACAACGCCATGCTAGATGTCTACAATTACATTATTCTGTGATGTATTCATTTATTGTATTTCTATCTCACTTTTCTCCCAAAACAGGACTCAAAGGTAGCTCACAACAAGGCCAAAACTGAGATATAAAAACACAAAAAGTTAAGTTAAACCAGAATGAAACCAGAATAATAAAGCTTGAGTAAAAAAAGTAGAGTGTCTGAACTCATTGTCAGCAGACAGTTGACTGGCAAAAGCCCTTCGCCTTTTTCCTTCTCCTTCAGCTTATGTTTTTTGGAATAAACTGGCAGAAATAGCAACAGTTTTCCTACAAGCCCACATCTTATTTGTTTTAATTCAATACTGCCTGTTTATGAACTGTGTGACCACAGAAAATGCTTTGAAAAGATGCTAAGATTTCCTTGAAACGGTCAGTTTGGATCAGGGATGAGTTGCAAACTGAAACAAAATACATGGTTCTGCAATGACCATTTTGGCAAAACTCTAGATCCCAACCACACTGTGGGTGTATCAGGGAAACCTCGGCATTTGGGATCACCACAAGATCCTGGCACCCACACACAGAGAAACATATTGCGAGATACTGATGTGTACGAAGCTGCTCCAAGGCAAGGAGTGAGCAGGGAGGTCACAGATGGACTCCCAGGAAGGAGCCAGATGCCTCTCTGCCTTGAATGAAGGACTCTGTCACCTTCATGAGTCAACTGCTGAAAGCAGGGATGATGGTTCTATACCAAAGATGCATTTTACAGGGCAGTTCAAAAGTGGAACATTCTGCTGTGTACAGAGACAGAAAAAAGAAAGCCTTCTGTCCAGGGCTAGCCTAGCCCCTAAAACAAGCCCCCCTAAAAGTGTCCAAAAATCAAAACCACACATTTTATTTCACTTCTATGCCGCCTTTCTCACAAAAGGGGACCCAAGGGGGCTCACATGACCAGAGATACACTAATGGTTGAGATTTTGGGTTCCTTTTTTAAAAAGGAAAAATAGGGCAGGGGTTGTGACTTGTTTCAGGGCAGGAGCACCATAGACTTCCAAGGATTGCTCCTTCAACCACTGTTTTTAAATCTCAGTTTAAAAACTTTGTTTTTTCAAGTCTTTGGATTGTCATTTTAGTTTTACTTTTATAATGTTGTATATTTGTATATTTAGATTATATGTAATTGGACAACTTATTCTTTAATTGTATTGATAGTTTTTTGGTATGAATCCCTTTCTGTATACCCCCCCACACACACACACATTCACCCCTCCATTTTTGTGGACTTGAAGTCCATGTCCCTTGCCTATTCGTGGGCGGCAAACAAGAGGAGGTCATAATTGGGCGCACACCTGCAGCGCCACACCGCCATTCAAGTCAATGGGGCTTGAATATAAACCATTTTTCATTTTCGTGGGGGGTTCAGAATGGAGGGGCTATTGTATATATTGAGCAGAACACCTTTAGCAGAGACTATCTGTTTTACTGGACCATCTCATACTATATTAATGGCATGATTTGTGTTATATTAATGGCACTATAGGTGATACTGTAGAAAATAAAATACACAATGGTACACTATATGGTGGGATTAATATAGTCATCCCTCCATATTTACGGCAAGAGCCATCACTTCTTTAACCAGCTTCAAAACGGAGTTGAAAACCATCCTGTTCAGAGAAGCCTTCCCAGGCTTTGCATAATTGTCGCTTACTATTTGATGTTCTTTTGGTGCCTGTTTATCGAACCTCTTCCTGTATTGCTATGTACTGTATATGTATTATCCTACTTGAGAGTATGTATTTTCCCTAGAAGAAGATTAACCATCCATTATGAAGCCAAGCCCTCCCTCCAGTCCATCTGCCTTGGTCCAGGCCTCGAAGGTAGAGAGGAACTGCTGGACCTCTTACCCTTTCCCTCCACCACTCCCTTCTCCTTCTGTGTCATGTCTTTTTAGGTTGTAAGCCTGAGGGCAGGGAACCGTCTAATTAAAAAGATTGTATGTACAGCGCTGTGTAAATTTACAGCGCTTCATAAATAAAGGTTAATAATAATAATAATAATAATAATAATAATAATAATAATAATGTCAGGCTGTATGTATAAGAAGTATATGAAACATAAATGAATTTCAGATTTACAGTAGGGCTGCATCTCCAAGGTATCTCATGTATTCCAAGATCTGAAAAAATCCAATACTTCTAGTCCCAAGCATTTTGGAGGAAGGAGACTGGAACTGTATGAGATACTGTAGAAAAGTAAAACAATAAAACTGACAGCTCTGCTGAAGATGTACAAAGGTGTGCCATTGTGTGTTTTATTTTTCTACCGTACCACATATATTAATGTGACTACAGTCAGCCCTCCATATCCATCTTTTTTTTTAATCCAAGCATCCACACGCTGAAAATATTTGAATTCTAAAAAGCAAACCTTGATTTTGTCATTTTAATATAACTTAATATATGATTTTAAATCAGTTTTAAAGTGTTCTAATCTGGTGATTTTTAAATTGGTTTTAAAACTTTGTTGACATTTTTAATTTGTCATTCTGGAAGCCACCTTGGGACTCGTCCTGGGAGAAAAGGGAACATATAAATAAAGTAAATAACAAAAATAAAAATAACTTTTACTATGCCATTGTATTTAATGGGACTTGAGCATCCGAGGATTTTGGTATCCACATGGGGTTCTGGAATGAAAGCCCAGCAAATACCAAGGGCCCACTGTACATAATGCCACTAATATATGTGTAACTGTATAAAAATAAAACAATAAAACAGACAGCCCTGCCAAGGCTGTGTCACACAACACATAAATTACTACTTCTAGGCGCAGAAAAATAGCTTTTTGGACCAAAGTATGAGATGGTGGAAAATCAGATTGGGGGGCAGTAGGATGACAGGGACCACAAACAGGGACCATTTGTAGCCAGCACTTTCCCCAAACTGGGATAGGCAATTGTCCGATAGACAGCTGCCTTCATAACAGCCTGTTAGAAAGACAAGTGGCCTCCTCTGAGTAAAGCATGCGGGCTTAAAGGTGCCTAGTCACTGCTTCTGAGTCCTGCCCACGATGCAGAGAGTCAATGCAGCAGATCCAAAAGAGAATAGTACACTGAGTCTTGCAAAACCATCACACACAGAGAGAAGGAAGAGCAAAGTGAAGACTGGCATCTGAATGAGTGAAAAGAGCTCAGCAACTGTCCCCAAAAAAGCACTTTCGGCACAAGCAAATACTTAAGTCCATGCACTGGGATTACTCATGAATCATAGAATCATAGAGCTGCAAGAGACCTCAAGGGCCATCCAGTCCAACCCATTCTGCCATGCAGGAAGACACCATCCAAGCCCTCCTGACAGATGGCCATCCATCTGCTTAAAAACCTCCAAAGAAGGAGACTCCACCACTCTCTGAGGGAATGTGTGCAGCTGTCGAACAGCCCTTACTGTCAGGAAGTTCCTCCTAATATTGAGGTGGAATCTCTTTTCCTATGCATACATCATTCTGGGTCTTGCTCTCTGGAGCAGCAGGAAACAAGCTTGCTCCATCCTCAATATGACATCCCTTTCAACAGTTAAACAGGGCTATCCTATCACCTCTTAAACTTCTCTTCTCCAAGCTAGACATACTCAGCTCCCTAAAACGGTTCTCACAGGGCATGGATTCCAGACCAGAAGGCTAGAGAACTGGTCTGGAGTCACGTGACTCACCTGTTCCCCCAAATCCTGCTGAGACTAAAAAGCTGGGTTTGTGTCTAAGAGACTTACTTGCTACAAAGACCAAGTTCAACAAAGCAGTGTTACAGAAATTACGTACTTGAACATGGTTTCTGCAGAGAGATCCTCCGGATTCCTCACTTTTGTCTCACCTGCAAAGAAAAGCCAACCAAGTCACACAAACACAGAAGGCTGGCTGGCACTGCAGGACATCACTGGTTAGCCCAAACTTTACAATTATTAGTTAAGTCACTTCTAGTTCATATTGTTTTGTTTTAATATATAAAAGGCTTTTCCTGGACCTAAAATGGCCTGGGGGATGTAATGAAAATACTCTTAAATCCCCAGAGGGTATATGGGGACCCTGGGGTCTGCATACAGCCTGCAAGCTGCACATTAGCCACCCCTGCCATGGATATAGTCCTCCCATACCTGCTCACTCTCAGAGGCAATTCTTCTCTTCTCTGGTTACCTGAATCCTTTTGGCAGAACTGGGGTAGGGCAATTTTTGCCCCCATGACCCCTTCTACAGCCTGCAACCTTGTATCCTGGGCATCCTAGAAGCAACGTGACATCACTTCCAGCTGCTATTTTTCACTTTTTAAAAGGATTGGGGTAATACTGGAAAATCTCTGGGGATTGGTGAGTAAAAAATGTTGCAATTGTGGGTGATTATGTCATGTTTTGGACCTTGTGACTGGCTTAGCAATTTAAATATTTAATGTAGGACAGTTCAGAGATACTTAGAGGATGTCCAAGTGGCCTTCTGGGTCTGCATGTGGTTCATGGGCCACACTGTCCTCACTCCTGCACTAGAGATGCTGGGGGCTTGTTAAAAGGGGTTTCCCCCTGAAGGCATCCCATAGAGAAGCTGTAGGTCTGCTGGATTACAGCTCCTATGCTCTTCAGACAGCACGGCCCTTGGGATCATGGGAAATAGTACAATACGTCTGGGGGGGGCTTCCAGACAGATGGTGCTTCAGAGCTACAATTTTCAACCTTTGCTTTTCCAGGTATTTTGAACTTCAGCACCCAAAAGTCCCAGCCAGCGTGGTGAATGCTCCAGGATTGTGGAAGCTGAAGTCCATTCTCATCTGGAGGGTCAAAAGCTGAGAACCCCACTTGTCTCATGATTAAAATCTCCTATTTTTAGAAACAAATCCATCCAGTTGAATACTGCCGTGATTCCATTTGCTGCTGTCCCATTTTTTGGCCATTTTAAAACAGCCTCAGAGGAAGGCCATGGCAAACCCCCTGCGAACAAACCTTGCTCAGAAAACCCTGTGATAGGTTCATCTTACAGTGGCCATTAGTGGGAAATAACTTGAAGGCACATGGGAACAATTGCTTTATTGCATTTTGCATGCACTTCCATCTGCCTCTGACCTCTCAAGAGCCTTATAGCTAAGCAGCAGGGCAAGACATTTTTAAGGCTAAAATAATTCCGCTACACCAGGCAGAGGTTAGATGATTTGAGGCAATCTCTTAATGAACCGTTCAGGGCAAACTGCAGCATGTATCAAAAATCAGGAATAAAAGCAGGAAGTGAGACCAGAGAAAGAAGTCACCTGCAATAAAGAAAAGAGTTGGATGTTTGGCTTTGAAAAGAAAAATTCAGAAAACAATCACTTACCATGTCCTCTCAGATCCAAAGCAACGATCCTGCACTGGACCCGATTAATAATGGCAGACTGGAAAAAGACAGAAAAATAAATAAATACAAAGAGCCATCAGATAAAGTCACAAATACATGGCCAGCCACAGTAGTGGGAAAGGCAATGGATAGAGGGTGGACAAGCCAATGTTTCATTTTTTCCTCTGGACGACGACTTCCAAAATTCCTCAGCCAGCATCGCCAGGGCTGTGGAACTGTTCTGGAAATTGCAGTGCCTCCCCTCACCCCAAAATAGAAAATGTCTATGCTTTCTCTAGAGGGATTTTTATTTTTTTATTTTTTGGTCCTGCTGAAGGAAGCAGACTCAAACAAAGAAGCTTCAAGCCTTGTAGGAAAACAGCCAAAAGAATATGAATGAAGATACAGGCTACATCAACACTGCAAAAATAATGAAGCTTGACACCGCTTTAATTGCCACAGCTCCATCCTATGGAATCCTGGGATTCCTAGTGTGTTGTGGCACCAGAGGTCTCTGACAGAGAAGGCTAAATGTCTCGCAAAACTACAGTTCCCAGAATTCCATAGCATTGTCTCATGGCAGTTAAAGTCGTGCCAAATTGCATTATTTCTGCAGTGTGGATGCAGCCAGAATGGAATGGAAACAGGTATGGATCAATGCTGAGATTCTTCCAGTCTTTTCAGTGTTCAGAGGAAGGTAAAGGCAGACTGAGACAGACTCCACCAAAGAGGGAAAAGCCCACAGGGCAACTCACATTTTGAGGCTTCAGAAAAAGATTCCACTCGCCCCCCTCTCTTTCTTTAAATGCTTATAAGCAGCCCTGTATCAGAAGATCTCAGAGCAGTATATACAGATGGAACCAATTTAACACAGTACAGAACCATTTAATACTTTAAAACAGTAGGAAATAATATAGATAGAACTAATGCTAATAGTTGGCTCTCTATATCAATGGATTCTTCATGCACGTTTCAAGCACCCGTGGTTTAAAGCTATTAAAAATATATATATATAAATTCCAAAAAGCAAACCTTGCTTTTTCCATTTCATAGAAGAGACACCATTTCACTATGCCCTTGTATTTAATGGGACTTGAGCATCCATGGATTTTGGTACCCATGAGGGATCCTGGAACCAAACCCCAGCAAAGGCCCAATGTAGATATTATTCTCCATATTTGGAGGGATTTATTTCTCAGCTATGTTTACATTCCATCTTCCCTTCACTGAGCTCAAGGTGTTGTATGTGTTCCTTCTCATCACCTTTAACCTTGCCACAACCACTTTGTGAGGTAGGACAGGCTGGCAGAGATTGGGACAGGTCTAAGGTCAACCAGAGATTTTCTTGACTCAGTCTTCAGTCTGGCTAACCTAAGCCAGGGCCAAATACAGTAGGCCCTCTGCATTCATGGATTCAACCATATATTTAAAAATATATTTTTTAAAAAATCCAAAAAGCAAACATTGATTTAACCATTTTACATAAGGAACACCATTTTACTACCCCATTGCATATAATGCCACTTGAGTTTCTATGGATTTTCGTATCCACAAAGTGTCCTGGAACCAAACCCCAGCAGATACCAAGGGCCCACTGTACCTTAACCATGACACACACACTGGCTCTCTGGAACTGCAGCTTAGCTATTGTGCAAATGTTTTCCTGTTTCTGCACACTACCAAAGCTATAAAAAGGGAGTGAAACTCAATTGCAGACTAATGGAAAGTTTACACAGGACTCACCCTACACATACATGCAGACACAGACCTCCACTACCCTTTGCTCAGATCCAGCTAACCATTTCTTCATAATCAGGTGGTCTGGGAACTTTAGAAAAACAGGGTTTACAGGCTGATGTTCTTAAGAAGTTGGATCCATTTGGTCAAGAAATAACACAGTCTATAGAGGCCTTTGTGTTCATGTGGAACTGCAGTATGTGCAATTGAGATTTACTGGGGTTATGGGTGAAGGACCCCCATGAATGTGGAAAAACCACAAATAAATAGGAATCTCCAGGCCCTCCAGTGCAACTCTATGGTCAACATGCCAGAATTGATCACAGAATCATGCTGGAGGACCTACAAATGCCTAGAGAAGCATTTTCTCTAGGAACATCTAGGTCTCCCAGCACAACTCTATGGCCAACTTCTGGCAGAGTTGCGCTGGAGGACCTAGAGATTCCTAGAGAGAACAAATGAATCAAAACTGCAAATAATCAAATCCACAAATGTCAAAGCCATAAATGTCAATAGCCAACTCTACTTTCTACAGTAAAAGGTGGCCTACAAACAGACATCAATAAAGAAGTCTCTTCCCTTGTTAGCATGACTAGCTGAACTGTGTGGTTGTGTACCTTCAGGATGCCTGTCAACTTAGAGCAACACAATGTATTTCCTATGGTTTTCTTAGGCAAGTAATATTCTGAAGTGATTTTGCCACTTCCTTTCTCTGAAATAGAGCCCACAGCAGCTGGTATTCCTTGGTGGTATCCCATCCAAGTACTAAGCAGGGCTGACCTTACTTAGCTTCCAAGGGATCTGGTGCCTTTCGGTTATTTAAATTATGGCACTTTAAACGCTTGGTGTTTCATAACAGCATTTAATGGAACAATAACTTCAGGGACACACTACATCTAGGGATAGCCATGTTGGCCATATAGAAAATCCAATAACATCCAAACAATGACACAAGTTTTTCATTATCTTTAAGCATACTAAAAGAATTGCATCACATTGAGGGCAGAACTGATGTTTCCTATGCAAAGAAATGTCAGGTGCAAGCAGAGGGGTGATATGGATTAACAGCTCCAAAAACTCACAAATTCCTAAATTAGCATTGTATCCTAGGCTGGGCAGAAAAACACAGCAAGTACTTAATAGATCACATGCAGTTATTTCCTAAAATGGGGGGAAGGGGATTTAGTAGTCCTATTAAACACACTGCATCTCACAGAGAGAGAGAGGGAGGGAGGGAGGGAGATGCTCTTGAAAAGAAACCTAAGTCTGAAAACATGTTTGTACTTTGTTCTTTGTTCCTACCACCTTACAGCATTTACATAAAAACATTGGTTTTTGGCAGTGATGAAGCTGTTACTTGTGCTAAAAAGTGGCTTCAAAAACAGGCCTTTTGTTCCAAGAAAATCAAACAGGCAGCCAAATGAAAAGAAGTAGCAGGGGAATGCCTGTTGAAGGAATCCAAAAAAATGAGCAGCTAAAAGCTATATATGGAGACTTGTTGCTTCGACAGCCAAAAGCTGGCCATTGTGGAAGCAATTATCAGGGCTCCAACTATGAGGCACTCCATGTAAAGGGACAAAAGGGTCCTGAACAAGTCAGGGCTGATTTATAAGCAAAAAGGGAAGCATGAGTCTTTCGCTGGCGAAAGAAATGGTGCACCTTTTGTTTCATTCAAAGGTTCTGTTGCCAGGATGGTGTTGCGACTGCTGCAGGAATCCAGTAAGAGAATGGACCAGAACTGGGGGCAGAGGACTTGGTGCAATAAATTTGCAGCACAATCCTGTGAAGATCTATTCAGAATTAAATGGTGCTTTCACCCAAGTAAGTAGGTTTCACAAAGAATCTAATACCTTATACAGGGTGCACTTCCCTTATCTAGAATTCCAAAAAAGTATTCAAAAAACCAACACTTTTTAACAGGTGGCTGAGATAGTGAGACCTTTATTTCTGATAGCTCAGTGTGAACAAACTTTATTTCATAAAAATACTGTATAAAATTACCTTCAGGTTATGTGTATATGGTGTACATGAAACATAACCAAAGTTTGTGTTTAGACTTGGGTCCCATCTCCAAGATATCTCATTATGTGTGTGTGTGTGTGTGTGTGTGTGTGTGTGTACACACACACACACACACACACACAAATACAGGTATTCCAAAATAGGGAAAATATGAAATCTAAAATACTTCTGGTCCCAAGTGTTTTGGATAAGGGAGACTCAACCTATAACAGAGATTAGCACTGTGTGACCCTGTAGATGTTGTTGAACTGCATCATCACAGGCTGTGCTGTTAAGGGCTGCTGGGCACTGAGGTTCAACAACATCTGGAGAATTAAATAATCTGCTTTAAGGCTTTGCAAAAACATGGCCTCTCTTTCTCTGTCTACTTGGCAAAACCCCTGACCTTCGCTTGCTTAAACCTTTGGTTTTCCAGAATCCCTGGCCATGATAGCAAAAGGGACTTGTGGATATTTACAATCATAGAATCACAGAGTTGGAATACACAGACCAGAAAGTCCAACCCCCCACTCAATGCAGGGACGCCAACTAGATCATTGCCAGCAAGTTGCTGTCCAGCCTCTTTTTGAAGGTATCCAGGAAAGGAGACACCCACCACCTCTCTAGGCAACTGGTTCCATTACCAAAATTGCTCTCACTTTTAAGCAGCTCCTTCTGATGTTCAATGGAATCTACCCAACATGGGACCCAAGCCAGGTCACAGTTTGAGTTAAAACAAAATACAGTTAAAACAATGGAGAACAAACAGAAAAGTTTAAAAGCAAATGAACAATCATATTAAAACACTTAAAACTGTTTAAAAGGCTGTTAAAACATCGTAACAGTTATACAAATACAAATGCAACACAGTCTCATTAAAAGATGTTCTGCAACACAGTTAAAGGTCTGAGTAAACAGAAAAGGTGTCCTTCACACGCGAGTGCAAAGAAAGCAGAGAGAGGCCCAGCTAGCCTCCTCTGGGAGGGAATTCCATAGGTTGGGAGCAGCCACCATGAAGGCTCTCCCCATGTTGACTCCACATTCAACAACCGATTCAATGAGTCTACTCTAGTTGGATCTAACCAACAGGATTACAGCCACTGTTTCCTAGTTTTTATGGTACAGCATTTTCCTCCATTCTAGAAAAGGTCAGAATGTCTCTCCTAGGCTTAGTCACTGGCAGCCAGAGCTTTAAACTCAAATATACAGGCATTTTATTTCATTTTTCCCTACCTTTTTGCTTCTGGCTTCTCCTGTCAAATGTAGCTCCAGAGAACTTCTGTGAAATTCAATTCATCCCCAGGCCAAAAGAGATTACCTACCTACTTTTATATTCTAGCGCTGTATAAGACGGGAAGAAAATGTGGAACGAAACAGCTTACTTACAGTGAACACAGCCCAGGAGAGCGCAGAATGTCCTCCGCCGTGCAGAAGCAGCAAGACAGGGCCCTCGGATCCACTCTTGTAAATTCGAAAAGTGTATGAACAGTTAAGGATGTCATAACCATTTTTTGTGCAAAGTCTGGAATTTACATATAAATTGCACCATCTTTTCTACCTTGCAAATACACTCTCTTGCCAACTTTTGCTTATTCAATCTACATACTGTATTTGTCACACTGTAAGCAAAAACTCTTGTCTCAATACTTTGGAAGAGGTGAGACATTCAGTGCCACCCAGTGCTGTTTAAATCACCAAAATCTTTCACAATCACTACCACCCTGTTTGATGGAGTGCTGCAAGCCACATTTTGGAAGCCAGGAGGATGAGAACAGGATTTAACTAGTGGCTGCATCTAAAACAGAGGTTCTTGCAAAAACAGACTGTCTGTTAGTTACACTTTCCTCTTCCAAACAGGCAGTGGCTATCGTGTCACTTCTTGTTTAGAAATGAGACTTGTCTTGTACTGGAATAGGTGAGGATGTGTGTATAAAAGTCCCCAAAACAACAAAAAGACCAATAGCAGTCTGTGATGACAACAATGATGATAATTTTGTTGTGTGCCTTCATGTCATTTCTATGGTGTTTTCTTGGCAAGATTTCTTCAGGGGAGGGTTATCTTTGCCTTCCTGTGAGGCTGAGAGAGTGTAACTTGATCAAGGTCACCCACTGGGACTCAAGTAGGGACTCAAACCCTGGTCTTCAGAGTCATAGTCCAACACTCAAACCACTCCACCAAGCTGGATGTCAACAACAACAACAACAACAGCAGCAGCACCTATTATTCTTGTTGTTGTTGTTCATTAATATCCTGCCTTTTCCCCAGTATTAGGATTCAAGACATCTTATAGACTATTAAAACTAAAATAGATTAAAGACATAAAAAACCATCAGGAAATATATAATTTTAAAAACCAATTAAAAATTCTTGAGAATTAAAACCACTTAAAATTCATTAATGATAGAATAGTTAAAAAATGGCAACAAAACACAAATATTAAAAGCCCATTGCAGTCTGTTCTTGAAAGCAACTGTCCTCTTCTGGTGAACATTTAAAAAATAATGATACTGAAATACTGAGAAGGGGGATAAAAACAGAGTGGTACAGCTCTCTGGGATTTTGCAGGGGACCCATTTGGCCCCAGCAAAATCCCTAACGGTTACCTTCCCCTGGTTTTAAGAGTCATCACTGCTCACATCTCGATTCAAGGATAATTAAATTAAAGAAGGAAAAAAGGATATATCCTTGCCGGAATCGGTCTCCACAACCACGTCTTCCATAGATTCAAAATACTGGCTCCATGGGACTGGAGAGTAGTCACGCTTCCTTCCAGGTCTGAAGGATGGGGGGTGGGGGGGTGGGGGGTGGGAAGAATTTGTACTTAAATATTATACTTGTGGTTGGCAATAAATTTTTAAAAACCACACACATTTTGCAGCAAACAAGACACTTCTTGAGGACAGAAAATGGAACACCAGACCTGGTCCTGCTAAGCTTCGAAAGAGAGAAAGTAAACCACCCAGGTCTGCTTCTCCTGTCCATTCCAGATGCTAGGCTACGTTTTTGTATACCTTTTCCTAGTTTTATTTTTTATGTTATTTATTTATTAAAATCACTATATCCCACCCTAAGTCAAAAGGAGCTCAGAACAGCATATATATAACGACCAAATGCAGTTCAAGAACATCTGGAAGGATGCGCCATTCTCAGAACTGGAGTAGTGAAACATCTCAACCTGGCAGGGAATAGATGCTAATGTCTGGGCCAGGTGGGTTTCACAGGAGAGACCACTCCATAGCCCTTGAGATCTTCCCCCTTATTATCTCATTCAGGCCTCTTTTACATGATATGACTCGCTGGAAAAGATTATAATGCTTAGTAAAATGGAAGGCCATAGGAAAAGAGGAAGGCCACATGATGGGCAAACTGACTCAATCATGGAAGCCATGCCTGTCTCTGTCTTGAGTTTGCAAGACCTGAGCAGGTCCAGTTGATGAGCAGAGATCATGGAGGTCTTTCATTCAGAGGGTCACCATAAGTCAATGGCTGCTGCCACACTGCACAATTAATGCAGTTTGACACTGCTTTAGAGGCCATAACTTCTTCCTAAAGAATCCTGGGATCTGCAGTTTGTTCTAGCACCAGAACTGTCTGACAGAGAAGGCAAAATGGCTAAAAAACCCTACAAATCCCAGAATTCTATAGCGCTGAGCCATGGCAGTTAAAGCTATGTCAAACTGCAGTAATTCTTCAGTGTAGATGTAGCCATAATTTACATGCCAGCGAACAATAGCAACTACTCTGAGGATGGTCTCAGATGTTGATCTCAGGGTACAGGCAGGTTCACAACTTAGAACAGCCCTTGTAAAATAACTTTCCACTAGATTTAGAACCTAACCTTCTTCCAGGAGCAGTAACTCCTACCCTACCTAGACCGAAGGGACCTTGAAACGGTGGTACACGCTCTGGTAACCTCTTGTCTAGATTTCTGTTATGCGCTTTACATGGGGCTACCCTTGTACCAAACTTGGAAGCTTCAGTTAGTGCAAAATATGGCAGCCAGATTGGTCACCGGTTCATCAAGGTTCGACCATATTACACCTATCTTAAAAGATCTTCACTGGCTCCCTGTTTGCTTCCGGGCACAGGACAAGGTGTTGGTTATTACCTATAAAGCCCTACATGGCTTGGGCCAGAGTTACTTGAGGGACCGCATCTCCCTATATAATCCGCCCCGCACTCTTAGAACATCAGGTAAGAACCTATTGGAGATAGCAACCTCTAAGTATGTTGCTACTTCACAAAGAGCATTTTCAACAACAGCTCCGAGACTCTGGAACAGTCTTCCTGAGCAGATCCGCTTGGCAACCTCGTTAGAAACATTTAGAAAAGAGATTAAAACCCAGCTTTTTAGCCGAGCATCCCCCACCTGATATGAATACCCCCCTGATATGAATGACATGCCCTGTCTGTGTATGATCCCTGCCTTGTTTGTTGATGCTATTGTTACTGTATGATGTTGGATATTTTTTTGTTTTTAGCTGCTTTTAATTGAATTTTTATGTAACCACTTTGTGCTTTTTTAATAATAATAATAATAATAATAATAGGTTTTATTTATATACCGCCCAATCACTGGGAATCCGAGCGCTTTACAATAGAGGGGATAACAG
>NC_056524.1:4119810-4220780 GCF_019175285.1 Sceloporus undulatus
AAAATGAAACACCAGACTGGTCCTGCTAAGCTTCGAAGAGGAAGTAAACCACCCAAGTCTGCTTCTCCTGTCCATTCCAGATGCTAGGCTACGTTTTTGTATACCTTTTCCTAGTTTATTTTTTATGTTTATTATTAAAATCACTATATCCCACCCTAAGTCAAAGGAGCTCAGAACAGCCTATTATAACGACCAATGCAGTTCAAGAACATCTGGAAGAATGCGCCATTCTCAGAACTGGAGTAGTGAAACATCTCAACCTGGCAGGGAATAGTGCTAATGTCTGGGCCAGTGGGTTTCACAGGAGAGCACTCCATACCTTGAGATCTTCCCCCTTATTATCTCATTCAGGCCTCTTTACATGTATGACTCGCTGGAAAAGATTATAATGCTTAGTAAATGGAAGGCCCTAGGAAAGAGGAAGACCCCATGATGGGCAAACTGACTCATCATGGAAGCCATGCCTGTCTCTGTCTTGAGTTTGCAAGACTCGCAGGTCCAGTTGATGGCAGAGATCATGGAGGTCTTTCATTCAGGGTCACCATAGTCAATGGCTGCTGCCACACTGCACAATTAATGCAGTTTGACACTGCTTTAGAGGCCATAACTTCTTCCTAAGAATCCTGGATCTGCAGTTTGTTCTAGCCACCAGAACTGTCTGACCGAGAAGGCTAAATGGCTAAAAACCCTACAAATCCCAGAATTCTATAGCGCTGAGCCATGGCAGTTAAAGCTATGTCAAACTGCATAATTCTTCCTGTGATGTAGCCACAATTTACATGCCAGCGAACAATAGCAACTACTGAGGATGTCTCACGATGTTGCTCAGGGTACAGGCAGGTTCACAATTAGAACAGCCCTTGTAAAATAACTTTCCACTAGATTTAGAACCTAACCTTCTTCCAGGAGCAGTAACTCCTACCCTACCTAGACCGAAGGACCTTGAAACGGTGTACACGCTCTGGTAACTCTTGTCTAGATTTCTGTTATGCGCTTTACATGGGGCTACCCTTGTACCAAACTGAGCTTCAGTTAGTGCAAAATGGCAGCCAGATTGGTCACCGGTTCATCAAGGTTACCATATTACACCTATCTTAAAAGATCTTCACTGGCTCCCTGTTTGCTTCCGGGCACAGGACAAGGTGTTGGTTATTACCTATAAGCCCTACATGGCTTGGGCCAGGTACTTGAGGGACCGCATCTCCCTATATAATCCGCCCCGCACTCTTAGACATCGGATAGAACCTATTGGAGATAGCAACCTCTAAGTATGTTGCTACTTCACAAAGAGGATTTTCAACAACAGCTCTGAGACTCTGGAACACAGTCTTCGAGCAGATCCGTTGGCAACCTCGTTAGAAACATTTAGAAAAGATTAAAACCCAGCCTTTTAGCCGGCATCCCCCACCTGATATGAATTGAATACCCCCCTGATATGAATGACATGCCCTGTCTGTGTATGATCCCTGCCTTGTTTGTTGATGCTATTGTTATTGTATGATGTTGGATATTTTTTGTTATTAGCTGCTTTTAATTGAATTTTTATGTAATCACTTTGTGCTTTTTTAGTCTGTAACCCCGCTTCGATCCACCGGGAGAGGCGGGGAAACATAAATAATAATAATTATTATTATTACCCACCAAAATAAAAACAAGAACCACTAGGAAGACAAACCTCAGTTTATCCATTTTTCTAAAAGCTTTGCTCTACTAAAGTGATCTTCATTCAAGGCTTCTGCTAAATGTCTGTGTTCATTTGGTAACAAACACTTGTGTTTTTAGCAAACTCCAGCCCAATCATTCAGATGTTAGACTCAACACTGAGAAAATCTATTTATTTAAGCAATGGCATGTACATTTCTATATCCCTTATCAATGAACTAAGCACTCTCTAAGCAGTTTACAGTCTGTAAGCTAATTTAATTAATTTATATCCTGCCTTTCTCTCAAGATGGAACCAAAAGTGGCTTACAGCCTAAGTTTAGGAAACCGTTAAAACAGTATCATGTACAAAAGGGTTTTTTAAAATCCCATTAACCAATCCAATTAAATCATGAACTGAAAACAATTAAAAACACCCAATTTATATTACATATTAAAACTATGAACATCTTTCTGCCACAGACAGTGAAAGGCTGAAGGTCTCTTTAAATAGGACTGCATTCGCAATGTAGCAATAATCCCAGTTTGACCCTGCTTTAACTGTCATGGCTCAATGCTATGGAATGCTGGGAACTGTGGTTTTGTAAGATATCTAGCCTTCTTTGTCAGATAGCTCTGGTGCCCCAACAAACTGCAGTTCCCAGGATTCCAGAGCACTGAGCAATGGCAGTTAAAGTGAAGTGAAAATGGCTAATTTCTGCAGTTCAGATGGAGCCTAAGAAGGTCTTTGCATGCCATCAAAAAGCATATTTGGCTACTCTTAGTACATTTAAGGTGACCCTCTCCGACTCAATGCCTTCCAGATGTGCTGGACTACAACTTCCACCATCACTGGCTACCATGGTTGGTCATGCATGACGGGCATCATTGTTCAACACATCTGGAAGATGCAGGGTTAGGAAAGACTGACATAATGCACTGTGCTCAGTTGAACGTCCTTTCCTCAATTGTTCTGAATTCCTCAATTGTTCTGAGCAAAACCAAGCCGTTTGTTCACATCAAGTACCTCAAATCTTCTACCCAAAACACTACCCCTACGTTGTAAGCCTCTTCATGTCCCCTGTCAGGAGAAAGACAGGGTATAAATTCATTAAAGAAATACAGTAAGTATTGGGAGTCATTCTGATATTTGTTTTTGTTTTACAAATTATTGCTACACCTTTATATTAAACTAACTTTAAACCTCATCGACATGGATAAAGATTAGCAGAGAGGCCTGAATCCTATTAGTTAGTTAGAGTACAGCCACAGAATCAATTGCCAAATAGTTACACTTTAGGAGCTGGGGCTAATTTTGGCATTAAAGAGAGAAAAAAAACGCATTTAAAGCATCCTACAAATAAAGTGAAAATGGCAAGTACATTGCAGGTATGATTATCACACGCAATTGTGCAAATAAAGTGATATCAGAAATGCATTGTCACTGAAATCCCCAAAGTAAAAAGATGTGTGTTAATAGTTCTTTGTGACCACTTTAATGGCAGGTTTTGTGCAACGTCATGTGAAATCGTTTTGCGTAATTACACATTTTCCCCCAGTATATTCACAGGATAAACTCCTGATTTCCTTTGTGTGATAAACCCAATAGTGACTTAATAGGTCTATTCTAGGGTGGAGAGTTAATCGCTGGTCTCCAGGGCAGGTAACCTAGCCCTCAAACCACTATGCCACACTGCATCGCAATAATTTTCCACCCTAATTTAAAAGAAAATCCCAGCTAAGAGAAATGTCCTCCGATGATGGTCCATTCTTTGTGTCAGTCATTTCACACAAAACTTGAGCATGTCATTTGGAGGTGACAGTGGCCAAAGCATATAAAATGGCAAAATCAAGGTTTGCTTTTTGGAATTTATATGTATTTTTAAATATTTTCAAGACATGGATGGTTGAATCCATGGATATGAAGGGCAAACTTTATCTAAACTTCTGCTTAGCAGACATGGGTCATCATCCTATATGGCTCAGCATAGCGTTAGGCTTTCTGTATGCAGAATAGGCACTAAAGCTGGGCATTCACCACTCCCAGATGTATACTATAGGGACAGTGCAGCTCCTGCCCAGCAACAATCCCATGCCAGGCAGAGATGGGATAAGCCTCTCTCTATGTCCTCACAGCCATAGATGAAATGATGCCATCATTCTTTGATGTGCTCTGGAGGTCTCAGCAGATTATGTCATCATTTCACATCTGGCTACGAGGACACAGCTAGACACGCCACAAAATGGCTGGGAGATGGATGAGCTGCAGCAGACTGATGGTAAATTAAGAGAGCTTTTGGTTGGTGCAGAAAGAGGAAGGGAATACCAATCTCTGCACAGAGGAAGAAAAGAGGTATGCATGTGTACGGCTAACTTATGCCTGTGTGTATCACTAACAGTGTAAAGATATACAGCTGCACACTTAGAATCACCCAAATCATTGTATTCCCCATCACCGGATGGTGAAGAAAGCAGATAGGAATAAAATTAATTCATTTGAGATGTGGTGCTGGAGAAGAGGGGTGAGGATACGGTGGGTGGCCAAAAAGGCAAACAAATGGACCCTAGAACAAATCAAGCCAGAACTCTTCCTGGAAACCAAGATGACTAAATGGAGGCTGTCGTACTTTGGTCACATCATGAGAACAAAAGACATATTAGAAAAGGCAATGATTCTAAGAAAGGTGGAGGGATGTAGAAAGAGAGGAAGGCACATGCCGGATGGATGGACTCCACCAGGGAGACCATGGCCCTGAGGCTACAGGAACTGGTCAAGGGAATAGGAGAGGATATGGGGCTTGGAGATGTCTCATCCACAGGGTCACCATGAGTCGAGGTTGACTAGAAAGCAGCTAATAACAAACAACAATGGCACTAGCAAGATGCTAATTTTTGTGCCAGTTCTAAGCTGGTGCAAAAATTGTCTCCCACCCCATTTCACCCAATATGGTTATATGGTTCAACCAACATTATCAACACAGTATAACTAATTGGGCATCTTGTGGCATACCAGACTGCCTATCCCAGGAGTAGGCAACCCTTTTGAGCCGGGGGCCGGGTTGCTGTCCCTCAGACAACTGGGAGGTCGAAGCCAAAAAATAAATAATTAAATAATTGTTTAAATAAATAAATAAATAAATAAACCGGGACAAATGTGGGACAAAATTTTCAAATGGAGGACACACAAAAAAATTTGCTGCTTTTTAAAAAATGTTAATATAAATGCATGTTTCGGAGGCTTCTATAGACAATTGCCCCCCTTGCCCGCCTCCTCCTGATAGGCCAAAGGCCCCACGCCCTCACGCGAGAGGCCAAAGGCTCCGGCGGCAATCGGTGGCAGGACTAGGCTGGGGCCGGTCCCAAGGCCTTGCCGGGCCACATTCGGCCCGTGGGCCGCAGGTTGCCTACCCCTGGCCTATCCAGATGAATGTTTCCCTTCAAAAGACATGGTGCCTTAGCATTAAAGGACAGTCCTGGTTTTTCATGCTATATTCTCCTGGTTCAATTGGCAGGCAATGACAGAATGGGCATTTACTTCTCATCTCAACCAGCTGTTCATCAATGGTTAGATCCATTCTGGGTGAGTACATTTGAAATAGTGTAATACAGTTCACACATCATGAAAAGCAGCTGATTCATCAACAATCCTATGCATCACTCATCTCTCTAACTTCAAGTACCATTTGAATGCACAAAATCTCTTCAGCATCATTGTTACTCTAAAATGGCAGAGCCCTGAAACTCAATGTCAAGACTTCACTTGCCCAAAATACATTCCCTCCATTGAATCATAGAGTTGGAAGAGATCACAAAGGTCATACAGTCCTACCTTATTCCACCATGCATTCCTGACAGTAAGGGCTGTCCGACAGTGGCACACACTCCTTCCTTGGAGTGTAGTGGAGTCTCCTTCTTTGGAGGTCTTTAAGCAGAGGCTGGATGACCATCAGTCGGGGGATGCTTTGATTGTGAGTTCCTGTATGGCAGAGGGCTAAACTAGATGGCCCTTGAGGTCTCTTCCAATTCTATGATTCTAATTTCACTCGGCAAAAAAGTCTCCCTGCTCTGTGCTGTAATTCTCATCAACCCTGGCCAGCTTAGCCAAGGGAGAAGGGCCATGGGAGTTGCAATCCAACAATATCTCAGAGACCACAACTTGCCCATGTTGCTTTTTGAATAAGCCCAGGATATAGAAATCTTCAGGCTCAGCCATGGAAACCCACTCTTTACAACAAAGAGTGGAAACCTTGCCCTATGAGGAACGACTCAGGGAGCTGGGGATGTTTAGCCTGGAGAAGAGAAGGTTAAGAGGTGATATGACAGCCCTATTTAAATACTTGAAGGGATGACATATTGAGGAGGGAGCAAGCTTGTTTTCTGCTGCCCCAGAGACTAGGACCCGGAGCAATGGATCCAAGCTGCAGGAAAAGAGATTCCACCTCAACATTAGGAGGAATTTCCTGACAGTAAGGGCTGTTCGACAGTGGAACAAACTCCCTCGAAGTGTAGTGGAGGCTCCCTCCTTGGAGGTCTTCAAACAGAGGCTGGATGGCCATCTGTCGGCAATGCTTTGATCTGGATTTCCTGCATGGCAGGGGGTTGGACTGGATGGCCCTTGCGGTCTCTTCCAACTCTATGATTCTATGAAATTCACTGGGGGTCAAAAAAAAATTCCCATGTACAACAGAAGGACACCAACATTTATATAACACTGGATTATAGCATTCAAAGCACCACACAAATGTTTATCTCAGCACCCCTTACAAGCACCCAAATAGAGTTTAGGTTTTCTATGACAGTTGCATCTGAACTTTGGAATGCCCTTCTGGCTAGGATTTGCCAAACCCTGAAATTTGGACCGCCAAAACCTGTTTCTTTAGAAAGGCTTTTCAGCTGAAAATTTCTTTCTTCTTCCTAACAAGGAATATGTTAAGGCTGTTTAGTTTTTCCCTGGGCCTTCACTTCGACTTGGGAGAGTTTGAGGAATTGTTCTCTCTGCTGATCTATACTTTTTGTTTGCTTCTTTTGGTTGGCGTTTTCTACTGGCTGCTTGGTGTCTTTCATTGGTGAACTATTTTATGCCTGGGTTTTTTTGGCGAAAGCTTTCCTTATCTTTCTCATTGGAGAAGATACAGTGAGAGAAATATATGCATACGCATAGTATGAGCGAATATATAAAACACAGCAGGTTGTACAGAGCTCTTTCCTGCCCCACATTACGTATAGGGAAAAATACTGACCTATGTTACACAATTGCTCTAAATGGAATAGGATAATGAGTACAACCCTTCAAAGCATCTTCAGAGAAAAAGCAATTGAATTGAATGGTTTCTCCATTCCTTCTTTGAAAATAACTATGTCTTCTGAAGGTAGCCCCCTCCAACTGCCATATATACATAGAGTATATATGTATGTGTATATGTATACATACATCTACACTGTAGAAGTAAGGCAGTTTAACACTGCTTTAATTGCCATGGGTCCATCCTACAGAATCATGGGATTTCCACTTTTGTGGGGCACCAGCCCTGTTTGGCAAGGAAGGCTCAAGCCCTGCAAGATCTGCAAATCCCAGGATTAAATGGGATGGAGCTGCAGCACTCAATAAGTGGTGTCAAAGTGCATTATTTATGCAGTGTAGATGCATCCATTAAGGCTTTGACCTAGTTAAAACCCCACACTTCCTTCATGATGACCCCCAACTTAATACCCCCCCCCCCCTAATTCAGTTACTCCGCACAGGACCCCCTTTGAAACCTAAACATTGACTGAATGGCCTCTCCATCCTTTCTTTGCAAATAATTCTGTGTAAATTCTGAATTGTAAGTTTCCAAAAAATTCTAAGTTGCAAATAATTCTGAATTTCCTGAAGATGCCCTCGGCCAAACAGCCACAGAGGCTCTGACCCACCCTGAAGCCCACCCTTCCTTCACAAAGCTCCCCCGCATTAAACTTAATAAAAACCCCCCTCAATTCAGTTGTGCTCAGAGAGCCCCTTTTGAAACCAAGAGGCCGGGCTGAATGCCCTCTCCATCCCTCATTTGCGAATAACCACTTCTTCTGACAATAGACAATCCTGGGTTAGGGTTAGGGTTAGTGTTTAAAGTGGTCTCAAACTGCATTATTCCTAGAGTGTAGACGCACCCATAGAGGCTTTGGCCCAGCTTGAGCCCCCCTTTTCCTTCACAAGGATCCCCAGACTTAATAAGAAAAACCCTGTCTCTCCACAGAACCCCCTTTGAGACCCAGAGACTGACTGAAGGGCATCTCCAGATGGCAAACCCTTCTGAATGCCTGGAAATGCCCCCCCTGCCACCCCCCCGCAGAGGCCCTGGCCCACCTTGAGCCCCTCTCTTCCTTCACAATGAACTCAAGACCTAATAAAAATCCCCCCCTCAATCCAGTTACTCCCCCAACATCCATTGGGCCCCAAATATGGACTGAGGGCATCCCCAGCCCTTCTCTTTCCGAAATGCCTCTCCCATCACCCCCCAGAGGCCCTGGTCCACCTTGAGCCCCACTCTTCCTTCAGATGGCCCCAAACGTGACACCCCCCTAAATCCATTTACTCCCACAGAAGCCCCCTCCCCCACTCCAGGGGCCTCTCCTGCTCCATCCATCCCTCCTTTGCAAATGAGCCAGGGATCCCCAAAGGAAGCCCACTGCCCCCTCCCTCCATTTTGAGACCCCTCTACTCTTGGAATAGGCCCCGCCCCTGGCCTCCTCCCTTCCCCGTGACGTCACCCCTTCTCTCCCCATGACGTCATGCCTCCAGCTCCCGTGCCATGACGTCATGCCCCCACAAACCCTCCCGAGCCCGGCTTCCTCACCCCATCCGCATCTTGGGGGGGCCCTGCCCGCTTCCACCCGCGGGGCCCTGGGGCCGAGGGGGCAGGCGGCCCAGCTGCAGCTGCTTCTCCAAGGCGGACATGGCGAGAGAAGCGCGGACCCGGCGGCGAGGGAAAGGGGCGGCCGGGAGGCTAAGGCCCCGCCCTCGCGCGCCCAGGACTACCGCTCCCGGCGGCCACCGCGCGGGCGCGCGAACGGTTCCGCCCCTGCTCCGAGCCCCGAGGCCTCATGGGAAATGGAGTTAGTTCCTCAGTAATGAGAGAAAGGCGGGGCCTGGCTGTGGCGTCTGAGGGAAGCGCGCGGCGAGCATCATGGGAAATGGAGTCCCGGCAGCGGAGGAGACGCCAACGACGTGATGACGTAAGCTAGAAAGATGTAGAACTAGAAAGATGTGGCAGATTTTAACGTTTTGAATTGATTGTCATATAAACTTGTGGCACTATATTGATAAACGATTGATGATGACGATGATGATGTTTGCCTCTTCTTCCTTGGCATCAACTCTCTTGATGTGCCTCTGTACTGTTCCTATCTCTATGGCGCTGGCTGGCTTCCTCTCAGACAAAATGGCGGCGCTGGCGGCCGGGCTTTCCTCCCGCCGTTTTCCCAGGAGGCATTGCGGCGGCGGCGGCCGTGGTTGCTATGCAACGGGGAGCAGGCAGGGCCTGGTCGCGGCCTAGTTGCGAGGATGAAGCAGAAGAAGGCGAAGGGCCTCGCTGCTCGCCCCGCCGGACCTGGGCGCAAACGGAAGGGTGAGGAGGGGGTTAGGTCACGCACCTTGGAAAAGTTGGAGGACTACAACTCCCAGTATCCCCCGACCTGGACGGATTGGTCTCTGGGCGGCGGGAGGATTCTGGGAGTTGTAGTCCAAAGGGTAACTTTGCCCCTTCCCAGTCCCAGCTGTGAAATAAAGCGGAATGGGGTGGAAAGGGTAGATCCACATTACAGAAATGACGCAGTTCCACACCGCTTTAGCTGCCATGGCTCCAGTCCCGTGGGATTCTGGGATTTGTAGTTTGTTTTTGGGGCGCCAGAGCTCTCTGGCAGAGAAGGCTAAATCTCCCAGGGACCTGAAATGGTTTTAGTGGTTTATAATCATTGTTGTGTTAGAAACTGTGTTCTGTGTGGAAGGAGGGAGGGAGGGGAGGGGGTTATTTAACTGGTATGGATTTGTTAGAGAGTTTGCATTGCATTTTATTTGTGTACTGGGATTTATTACTGTATTGTTGTGTTTTCTTGTGATTGTAAGCCGCCTCGATCCCATGGGAAGAGGCGGGATATAAACAAGGTCTTCTCTCAAGTAAAAAGAATAGTGACTGTAGTTTATTTGTGCTCTTTCCACATTCTCAGGGGTCCCTCACCCAGAACCCAGTCAATTTGGAGGGAGGGGCCGCTGGGGTAGTTCAAGCTGCAGAGGAAGGTCCAGTGGATCTCTCCTCAAAACACGGTTGTTGTTGTTGTTGTTGTGGCGGCCTTCAAATCATTTCCGATTTATGGTAATCCTAAGGTGAACCTGTTATGGGGTTTTATTGGCAAGCTATTGCCATCCTCTGAGGCTGAGAGAGTGTGACTTGCCACAGTTGACCCAGTGGGTCTCATGACCAATCCGGGATTCGAACCTTGGTCTCCAGAGTCCTGGTCCAGTGCTCAAACCGTTGCACATGACACTAGCTGTCAGGAACACTGCGTGTCTGCTCTTCCCAAGACGATAAAACAGCTCCCAGACTTGGTCAAACAGGAGAGTTTATTGAAAGGAGAACAGAACATATTGTAAAGGTACAGTGTGCCTGTGCCATACGCAGGTGCACCATACGCAGCTTCAAGCTTACGCTGAAGCAACACGGCAATTGGACAAATGGTGTGCGCACTGCGCCACAAGCATGCACCCAGTTGTTTCCAAAGGGACGCAAGCATACAGGAATTCCCCCCGTGTAAGGGAAAGACCCACTGTACATATAATTCGGGTTTATTCTAATGCATGGTTACCATAGGCTTTGTGGCAGTCAAACAAAACAAATAACATGAAGTCAAAGTTTTTCATGGCCGGTATCCATAGTTTTTTGTGGGTTTTTCGGGCTGTGAGGCCATGTTCTGGAACAGTTTATTCCTGACGTTTCACCTGCATCTGTGGCTGGCATCTTCAGAGAATGCTGGCATGGAGATGAATGGTGTGTGTGTACATATCCCCCACATTTACAAAGGACTAACTGTATATCTGAAAGAATATAAACTTTCCAAGTAGATGAATCACTCAGGTTGTCCAAATAACTGTGCGGTGTTCTACCACTTCTTCCAGATCTCAGCGATGTCACCCCATCTACAAGCTTGCCACCTCTTGTGGAAGGACAATTGCGCTGCTTTCTAAAGCTGACGATCAGCAAAATCCTATGGATGGTTTCTAAGCCAACATCTCCCTTCCTCATCCGGGTGAGATGGTGGGGAGAAACCTCGGATGGCACGGTTTTTGTTCCCCGCGACCCTTCACAGAGTGAGCAAAAAGCAATTAAAACTACCACTCGCTACGCAATTCGCTGTGGACCAAAACAGTTTACCTCCTACCTAACAGGTACTGGCTGCATCCTTGATGCCTAAGTGTGTATTTTGTTGTTGTTATCATCATCATCTATTTATACAGCATCATCAGTTTACATGGCACTTCACAGGTAAAAAAACAAAACAGTTCACTAAAACATGAAACAAAAGGGAAGGGGGATAGCAGCGGATTAAGGGGGATTAAGTCCCACAGATACTGCCTCTTCTTCACTCCCTCTGAGGCCACTGTAGTACAGGTTGAATATCCCTTACCCAGAATTCAGATATCTGAAATATTCCAAAATCCAAAATTATCCACATGGCTGGCAGAGATAGTGGCACACTTGCTTTCTGATGGTTCAATGTACACAAACTTTGTTTCATGCAGAACATTATGAAATATATTGTGTATAAAATTACCTTCAGGTTAGATGCATAAGTTGCATACGAAACATAAATGAATGTCATGTTTAGACTTGGATCCCATCTTCAAGATACCTCATGTAAACAAATATTCCAAACTCTAAAAAACTCTGTAATTCAGAACACTTCTTATCCCAGACATTTCAGGTAAAGGAGACTCAAAACTGTAGCAGTTAGGATGGAAGTAGGGTCTTTCATCAGCTTCTAGGCCTGGACATGATAGAGCTGTGCCTTCCTCCTCTCCCTCCAAGGCCAGAGCAGTGACAATTGGGGTGGGAAGAAGACCATTTATCTGCTTCTAGGTTTAGGCGTGATGTTGATTTAGGATTGGAATACATTGCTAAAGGAAAAATGGAAAGAAAAGGCCAAGAATGTATTGGCCAAATGTAATAAGGAGGAACTTTCCCCAAGTACAGGGTGCAGAAGACCAATAGGGCTGTGTTAGCAGCAGTTTGCCCAGCTCTGTGTATTCTAGTTGATGGTACCTCTCTAGTGTCTACAGGAGCAGTTTTTCCCAGCCTTGCTACTGTGATCTTCTCCATGGAATGTGTATGTTGAGTACTTGAGCTCAATCCCTTTCTCATCATACTTGATTGATCCATTTTTAAGGGCTTAGATTTAGGGCATTGCTTCTCAAAGAAGAATTCTCCCTCCCATTAAATTTTGCTTCTGTCCCCAATTTTTTAGCTCAGCAGAGACTGAGATACTTGGCCATTTACCATGTTTGCATTCCTGTGGTCACTTTGCCTTTTACATTGTATTTCCAAATATTCAACTGAAGTTTTAGATTACTGCAATTAGAAATTTGGGGTCTGAAAGAAAATTTCATAGGGGCTGGACTGAATTCTTTTAGTTGGAAGAGAGTGCAAGGGCAATCTAGTCCAACCTCCTGTTATGTAGGAATACACAACCAAGCACTCCTTAAAGGCAGTCATCCAACCTCTTTTTAAAGAGGTTCAAAGGAGAGTCCCCCATTCTTTGAGGCAATCTGTTCTACTGCTGAAGAGCTCATACACTCAGGAAGTTCTTCCTAATGTTTAGGTGGAATCATTTTTCATATGACTTGAACTCACTGGTTTATGTTCTGGTTCTGAATTATTCTGTATCACTCGCAGATAAGGTCATTTATGTAATTTCTGGAAACATTCCTAGGCGAATACCTGCTTTTACAGCATTTTATAAATTACACATTAATGGCCTGGTAGTTTTGAGAGATGCAGTTCAGGTATTGGAATAGTCCTTCCTATTGCTCCTTTTGCTTCCATCTCATTCTTGGCCCTTCCATCATGCCTTGCTCCCTGTCTGTGCATCAATTTTTATTTACATTGCGGCCATGGGTGGCGACTATTAGGTTAGAAGTGAGGAATTAGCTTTTGTACATAGATTTACTTGATTAATGCAACCATTTTTGTTTTTTATGGTTAAAAAGTATACAGTATTTTATTTGTGATTTCTTTGTCTGATTAGTCTAACGGCCATTTTTATTGTTCCTTGTAGATATGGGTGCTCTTATCCTGGAAGTAATGACCAAATCAGATCACCTTCCAATTGGACGGGTTCAGATCAGGGGGCTGGCACAGCTCTCTCCTAGCCATCCTCTCAGTGGATTTTTCACCATTGTTTCGCCAACATCTGAGAAAATGGGAGAGCTGCAGGTATCTTTGAAACCTTTCCCTGCCTAATGCTTTTTTCTTGATCGCATGCATACATATGTACATATATTGGTGGGTGTGGAACATCCAAATTTTATCCCAGATCTAACCACCAAGGCTTAGGGACTCTGTGTGTGTTTAACCTGGAATAGAAAAGACTGAGAAGTGATATGATAGTAAAACTTAAATACCTGAAGGGATGTCATGTAAGAAGACAGCAAGCTTGTTTTCTGCTGTTCCAGAGACTAGAACACAAACCTATAGGTTTAAATAACAAAGAATGTCAAGAAAACATTAGAAAGAATTCATTGACTGTAAGAGCTGTCTGGCAGCGGAACAGACTGTCTCACAGGGTTTTGGGTAATCCTCCTTTGGATGTCTTTAAACAGAAGTTGGATGGATGTCTCTTAGAAGTGCTTAAAGTGTCTATTCCTGCATGGTGGAGGTTGAAACAGGTGGCCCTTGAGGTCCTTCCAGTTTTGTGATTCTGTTCAGAATGCAGAAAAATAACAAGCTGGGATCATCCTGGGATCAGGAGCCTAGTTGGTTCACTGTGATGGTTAAGGAGCGAACAGAACACTCACAGTAGGGAATGATTTGGGGGAATGTATGGAGATGAGGAGGGGGCAACCAGTCACAGAGGACCTCTGGCCTTCAGAGGAACAGCATCCAGTAAGAGAAAGGAAAAGGGCTAGTTGAAATTTTAAAACTGATGAAAAAGCCTCCCTTTTCCCAAACTTGTAAGGCAGGGCTGGCCCTCTTTGGCAGGGCCAGTTGTTGTCCCTGTTTCCTCACAGTAGGCAACACTTCTGCATTTTAACCTGAGAAGAGGGTCCCAGTGACTGGAAATCCACTTCTGATTTTGACTTAGTGTTTTCCTCAGCATTTTATGAGGTGTTTTGGTAGATGGAGGTATTTTGGGACACGCTTGGCTGCATTTGGAAATTTCTGTTTTACCTGAAAAAATGTAGAATTTGGAGCTTGGAAGGCATAAAAAATGCTGTATGTGGCCTATGGACCATACTTTCCCCATCCCTGCAATATAGTAAAGAGCTATTCACTCTGTTTTCATTCTAGGGTTCCCAGAATTTTAATTTTTTATTTTACTCAGCTGGTTTAAGCATGTTGGTCATTAAAAGCATCAGTTTGATTATAACCTTTGACTTGAAGTTTCTGTATTTGAGAGAACTTTCCCTTGAAACTGAAAAAACTATATTATTAATCAATTAACCTACTATTATCTTACGAAGACTTACTCCAAAGAATTTTTTGTTCTGAGAATTGGATTTCACTGGTTTTTGGCTCCAGAGTAAAAATCTAACTTCTGATTATTGTTAAAACTTTTGAAAATCAGATCTTCTTTCATAATTTCTGGTCACAGAGTTTATTGCAAAGACCTTCAGTAGACATATGCTGCCTTTGTGGAGTGGTCTTAAATGTGAACTACAACTCCCCAATGCAAATACCTGAGTCATGAATGTGTTAAGAGGGCTCAAGCAAGCACTCATGTTGCTGTCTCTTTATCTCCAACTCTCTGCAATATGGGGATAATTGTACTGACCTACCTGGCCAGGTTGTTGTAAGGATCCCTGGAAGAGCATATCTTGGTAGTTTAAAGAATCAGATAAAATAACATATAAATGTTCAGTATTATTATTATTACAAGTCCTTTCACATGTTCTCTTTTTAGGTATCACTAGTTCTGGAACCTCTGTCTGAAACGTATGATGGCAGTAGCTCCATCCCAAACACAGACATGAGCTTCAGTGTTGGTTTACCGGCTCCAGGAACCAAAGAAGCACTTGAGTCTAGCCAGTTTCTTGCTCCACCACCACACCACAGACCACTCAGCGCAAAGGTCATTGGGAGAGAGTCTGTCAGCAGTAGTCGAGCTTCTACACCAAGGTGAGTTTTTTGTTTCCCCTTCCAGTTTACTGAATTGTTAAAAATCCACGGATGAAATCTGACATCCTCATGCAGCTCCACATGCACACTTCCATGTTATTCCACTACCTGGTAGCGGTTAAGCCCTGGGAGGGGGCCTTTCAGCTGTCACTGACTGGTGGGGAAGGAAGGTTGAGACCATGAGAAGCAGCTGGTCTCAGTTCAGTCAGAGCAGAGAGGGGGTGAAATAAGGGTGCTCTCTCAAATCAGAGGCATCTCCTATTTTCCTTTCTCCAGGAGCCAAGAACAACCTCCCCTTCCGTCCCCTGCATTCTTCCTTCCTTTTCCCTGTGGTAAGAAGGAACAGCAGCAGTCCTTGGGCTTGACAGCTGCTAGACTTGAGATGTTTTTGAATGGAGAGCAAGGGCAAGAGAACAGCCCCCTGTGCCTAATTCAAGGGCTGTTCGACAGTGGAACACACTCCCTTGGAGTGTAGTGGAGTCGCCTTCTTTGGGGGTCTTTAAACAGAGGCTGGATGGCCATCTGTCGAGGATGCTTTGATTGAGATTTCCTGCATGACAGGGGGTTGGACTGGATGGCCCTTGTGGTCTCTTCCAAATCTATTATTCTATGATTCTATGTATAAGTTGCACTTACTATATGTGCATCACTCACAGGATGTCAGTCATTACCTAAAATGCCAGGGTTCCAGAGAATACCCACAATCAATATTTTTAATAGGGGGAATTTTATTAGGACAGGTGAGGCTGCTGTGAGAGCTTTGAGCAACTAAAAGCAGGGTTCAAGCCTTTATATATCAGTTATAAGAAACAGAGCTCCAGAATGCAAGATCCAAATGTAGGTTTATTTATAGAAGCAAAAGGGGAAATTAGCATTCACAAATAAACACACACATACAAGAACTAGCTATATAAAAGGTGGTAGCAGATAGTGATTTTTAGGATTGCAAAGTGATACTCTACCTGATTCCAGAAGCAGGGGGTTCTGTCAAATGAAATGGCTCAGCAGCTGCCAACAAATGCTGAGAAGTCAAGCAAGATACTGACAGAGTATCTGTCTGAACTCAAGCTAGACCAACTTAGGGGTGCCTTGGCAGGCCTGTTTATACAGCAAAATGTGTATCCCAGAGCAGTTTTGAGATTAAGATGAAGTTCCCAGGAGGGAAGAATACAACTAGAAGTCTGTAAATGGCTAGATACTCTGAGTGCTCCTTACCAAAGGAGACTCACTCCCAGAAGAAGGTAATCTTGATCATCTGTTCTAGGTCTATCTCCCCCCCCCTTAAATCCTATCATTATGCAGATTCTGATCTTCATTGATCTCTCCTGGCTAAGTGCCCTGGCTTCCCTCATGCTGAGTCAGCAGTGTCTCCAAATATGGTCCTTATATGGCATGGCTAGTTTTCCTGCACTGAGGTGCCCTCTTAAATACCTGCCTTTAGTATCAGTGATATCAAAAAGAAGAGTTGTGAAGGGAAGCTCAACTTTGTGTTATCATTAAGAGGTTCAGAAGAGCATTTGTAAAGGAGGTTGGTCTGAGGTGGACAGCTTGTAGCATCAGATATACATGATGAAGCAGATCAATCTCTGTAGATGCCAGCCACAGATGCTGGCAAAATGTCAGGAAGAAACTCTTCTAGAACATGGCCACATAGCCTGAAAAAACCACAGAAAACTACAGATCAATCTCCTTAATGAGAATGGAAGATGGAGGTGGAAGAAGAATACATATCTGAACAGAGTTTAGGAAAGTGCCTGCACAAAGTCTGAGTGGCCAATTGGGCCTATGCTGGTTTCTGTTTTGTAGGTCAGAATGACTGTGGGTACTTCATTCTGCAGTGCTTTTTGCTTTGACCACAAGTGTGCATTTTCTGTCCCCAGTATCCATTAGTGCATTATTGTGACATATACTATGGGAATTATTTTTGGAAAAACAGATTCCTGGTGCCTGTTGTATTTTGTCACTAGTGTTCTAAAGTGATACCCAGATAAACCTGGTAGTATTCCAATGCCAGAAAAATAATGGCTCCTGGTTTCAAGTTTGTAATTTTATGTTGCCCTTGTCATCATTTTCAATTACTGCTATCAAAGGTTTTACACCTGACTCTTTCGGGAAGCATCTTGGGTCCCACTTTGGGAGAAAGACGGCATACAAATGAAATAAATAAATAATAAATCGTATGGGAATCAGCTTTGCATTAAACTTTCCACTGGTGCTTATGTTTTGAAATAGGGGAAAGGACCACTTGTACTTTCAGGAAAACTCTGAGAACCTTGGACCGCAACACCACTTCATCTCAGGGCAGAATGATCCCTTGAAAGCCAACAATCCCGAGCAGCATGGACAATTTCCTAGCAGCTTCAATTATGAGGCTCAACTGAAGTTAGCTGGGAGAAGTCATAACCCAGTCCATGTTCTTTCTTCAAGCAACATGGCCACAAAGGATCTCATTTCAGGTATGCATATCAGCAGTTGGAGTTCATTGGTGCATGTAATTATTTAAAATTTGGTGTCAGATTCTCTTTCTTCTATAAGAGGAATGGGAAAATACTCAGGGTCAGGGAGCTGTAAACATCCCTCATCAGACCTTGGAGGGCTCCACCACCAACCCCCCATTTAAAAAAAACTGTTTCAAAAAATAATTTTA
The DNA here is from genome assembly GCF_019175285.1 of Sceloporus undulatus. Lineage (NCBI taxonomy): Eukaryota > Metazoa > Chordata > Lepidosauria > Squamata > Phrynosomatidae > Sceloporus > Sceloporus undulatus. Next base: position 4,137,460 of record NC_056524.1, read on the forward strand.
CTTATGATGCATACCTTTCAGGGGGCCCCAGGTTTTTTTTTTTTAGAACCAGGAGAGGCCTTCCTTTGAAGCAGGAAGGAAACCAGTTTTTGCCTCCATGTACTGTAGAGGGCATGGGGGCATTTTGAACCAAAATAAATTGAGAAGGAGGCCATGAGGGTTTCAGAAATGGCCTTGGGGACCCCAGTTTCCTAAGTCTTGGTCTGTAGCAATGATAAGCAGAATAATAATTATATTCATTTATTTATATCCAGCCTTCTTTGGCTCTAAATATGTTGGCTCTAAACTAGAGTTTATAAGGTTTTTCTTTGTGTTTGGTAGTGGCACCCCTTTCTTGCTCTTTCCTACCTGCCTCCAGCTCTTTTGGATCAAGGCAGCAGACTCCGAGAGGCCATGGTTGTGTCTGCAATGAAATCCAGTCCTGACTCTGGTATTGAACTGCATGACATTCATCCTTCCCTAAAGCAAGATATCACCAGACTAGTTGGAAAGTGAGTTTAATAGTAGTTGCATCATAAATTACTGTTGCATCATGAAAATAATGGTATTTCTTGCATTTTCCAAAACAGTGTTGATCAAACCATATTCCCCCCCCCCCCCCAAATCTAGGATCACCAATTTTTTAAAAAAATGTAATCCATGAAAAGAAGATCCCTGTTGTATCAAAGCCTTATCTAGTCCAACATTGTGTTCACACAGTGGTCAGTCAGTTGCCTGTGAGAAGCTTATCAGCAGATTGTGATTGCTACTCTACATCCATTTTATTCATCCCAGAAACTGAGGCCTGCTGGCACTTATACAGAGCTGATATATGGCCATCCTAAATAAAAAACATTGATGGTACCATTCTCCATTAATTTATCCATTTGTCTTTTAACATTGCCCAGGTTAGCAGCTATAGCTATATCTTATGACACAGAATTCCAGTTTAACACTGAAAAAGTGTGCCTCCTTGATACAGCTCTACATCAGTCAGAATGTACAGTACATGTGTCCATATACAACCCCTGCCCGTGCCAAATTTCAGAGATTTGTGTATGTAAGATGTAACTTTGTATGCATATGTAGACACATGTTCCTATACTATTTGCTGGAGACAGTGATTTGTTACAACAATCATTGCTTCTCAGCATTTTGGCTAAGATCAAGTGGGTAGTACTCTTCCTTGGGTCCCTCGGCAGGAGAAAATCAGGATATAAATAAATGGTAAGCATTATTTATTTGTTTCTCTAGGCCTAAATCCAACTGTTAATTCTAACTAGACGAGATCAACTGCATCAATTGCTACACGATAAGACAGCACTTAAGTCAATCCCATTTACTCATTTTGGATATAGGAGATTTAGGTCCAAAACACATTGCAGAAATAATCCAGTCTGAGACCACTTTAACTGCCCTGGCTCAGTGCTAGGGAATCCTGGGAATTGTAGTTTTTGGTGGCACCAGAGCTCTCTGATAGAGAAGACTAAATGTCTCACAGAACTACAGTTCCCAGTTTTCCCTAGCATTGAGCCAGGGCAGCTAAAGCGGCCTCAAACTGGATTATTTCTGCAGTGTGTTTTGGACCTTAGACTGTATTTTTAAATTTCTTGCTTAAGTCCATAAGGCACTAGAGCCTTGGTTTGCATTATAGACTTAAACTACTGTATGTTCGATTTTAGCTATAGAATTCGGACCTAATTATATAAGTTGGTAAACAAATTCATCTTTTGTTTTCATGTAATTAGCATCATGACCTTGCTGTGGTCCACCTGTCTAAATAAAAGTATGTAGATCTTGGTAGTATATCTATTGTCCTTTTGTCTTTAAATATTCTGAAAGCCTATTTATTTAAAAGTTATATATTATATCTTCATCATCTTAGATTTTACAACAGTGTTCAACATAAAACAAATGTGAACAACATAAAGAAAATGATGGATTAGCCTATAAAAGAACTTAAAACTTACTCCTTTAAATCAGTAAAATTTGTTATAAGGCCTGGACTTATTATTTTCCCCAGGTAGTGAAAGACAGCAGTGTTGATGCTAAGCAAACCTGTTTGGTTCCAGCACTTTACCTCTATTTAACACATTTTGTCCCACCAACCCTGGTTCATCTTGCCTAGGAATTTTAAAAACCTGAATCCTGGCTTTGTGTCTGCTGTTGAAGATCCTCTCCAGCAACCACCTGGCTACTCAGAATTTGATCTGTATGCTGAAAACAGAGCAATCCAGCTCTTGTTGGGCAGGTAAGAAGCAAAATGTTGCCATCTTCAAAATGGGGAATCTTGTAATTATTCTGCTCTCCCTGAATACAATTTATTTTAGAGACCCATTTGTTTTAAGTCAGAAAGTGATCTTTTACTGTTTCTTTTTCAAGTAAGCGCCGGTGTAGCTATGTTTAGAGGATAACATTTTATTCAGATTTACATCTTTTCTCTTGTTCCCCCTCTGAAGCCCCCAGAACTGATCTTGGTCCTATACACATTTAATGAAAGATAATTTTCTACAGAGTTCAACAAGACTTGAATATTTATCATTTCTGTTTATATGCCACCTTTTGATTATACAGTTTCTAATACAGTATATAGCAAAAGAAAAAACTGGAAGTACGAACTCTGAAATCCACAGTGGCAGCTAATTATTTCAGAGTTATGGAGTCAGGAAGAGAGATGCTGCATCTGCTCTACAGAATTAATGCAGTTTGACACCACTTTAACTGCTGGGGCTCCATGCTGTGGAATACTGGGATTTGTTGAGAGGTCTAGTACCACAACAAACTGCAAATCCCAAAGAGCTCTGGGGCCATAATTTAGCCAGGGAAGGCTAAATATTATTATTATTATCATTATTATTATTATTATTATTATTAATCTTTATTTATAAAGCGCTGTAAATTTACACAGCACTGTACATACAATCTTTTTAATTAGACGGTTATATCTCACAAAACTACTAATTTCAGAATGCCATAGCATTGAGCCATGACAGTTAAAGTGGGGGCAAAGTGCATTATTTCTGCAGTGCAAATGCAGCCTATGTTAAATGTAAATCTAGATTGGAAAAAAAAGTCTGCAGGATAAGGCTATCAACAGCTACTAGTCAGGATGGCTCTATGTTACCTCCAGTGCCCCTCTCAGTGCCAGTTCCTGGAGAGTGTGAGACTGAGGTTGAAGCTGCACCCATGTTCTGATCATGTCCTTAAAATCTGACCATTCTCTGTAGGATGAGGGTGCTGGATTAGAGAAGTCTAGTATTTAATCCATACATCTCTTCTCTTCCTGTGTTCATATTAGGTGATATACTTACTAGTAGACTACCCAACTGAGAAGCAGTCAAACAAGCATTCATAGGACTGGACATCTAATATGAAGCCAATTTTTGATCCTGTTTTGCACAATAGTCCCATTTCCCCTTCTTTTTTGCCATTTCATACGTGGTCAGTTGTGATACATGTTTTCAGACCCTGAACTCTCCTTGCAATCCTGCTGTATCCTGCTAATATAGCTTATAACCTCTCTAGACATAGATTGAGTCTCTTTTTACATTCACAACACATAAGGCAGGTGTAGGATTTTTTAAAAAAATAAAAAGCTGGGGCAGTGCAGAGTTAAGTATTACTGTTTGGACGTGCATGCAAAGCCATGTGTGCACCTATGTGTTTCTGTCTGTGGAAGCAGCACACATGTGGATGTTTGTGCATGTATAATATGTACATATATATATTCTATTTCTTTGCCCATAGTTCTGATTTACCTCCTGCGCATCTTTTGGATGGTACCCACTCGCCTCTGGAATCTCTCTCTCTTGGGAGTGAGGCTTACGACAGTGAGCTCAATGACCCCCACTATGACCAGAGTCTGCTGGAGAATTTGTTCTACACAGCTCAGGTACATTTTCAATGGATCAAACCTAAACTACCATGAATCAAACAAATTATTTGAAGGGTCAGTTTACATAAGCCCCTTACCTTGTGTTGAAGGTATGTAGTCTGTGGCAAAAAAGTGAGTGAAAGGCTTGTCTTCTAAGAGAGCAAAATGTGTACAATTTTCTCATGTTGTCATGAGATCTCTTAATTAATACGGATTATAGAATTTAAAAAAAGCAGTTTATTAAAGTGTTTAGTAACAGTTTCCATTTGGGTTTTGTGAGATCTGTACTGGCCTAAATTGCCTTAATTAGGGGTGGACCACAGCTAGAGATAGTAGGGACACATCAGTTCTCATGGAATCCTATAGATCTACACACCCCATTTTTGTCCCCTTCCCAATTTACAAGGAGGAATAAGGAAACCCTTTTTTACCTGTAGATATCAGTTAGCACTTATAAAGCCTTGAGGAGTCCACGGTGGGCCATTTTGCTACACTTTTAGGGGTCCCTTCGTCCCTTCTAGGTCCAAACAGTTATTTTTTAACAGGAAGTGACCAGACAGGAAAAAGGCTCAGATGGGTCTAAAATGGTAAGGACCTGAAAATGACCCATGGTGCACCCACAGAGTTTGGGACTCTGCAAAAAGCACACCTTTTCTACTCTGCCATATATGAGTAGTTGATTATCTGTAACAGAGCCCTGCCATAGATTGTCATTTAATTGTCTTATTTTCAAGATATTTTTTTTAAAAAATATATTTTAAAGTATGGTTGCAAAGAAAGAAAAAATGGGGAAGGGCAGGAGAGTACATAGACTATGAACATGGGCCAGGCATATACTGTTCATAAATACAAGCTGACCGTATTTCCAAAAAAAGCACATTTTGTTGAAGATGGTGTCTGTAAAATCCCTGAGTAGCACATTGAGATCTTCTGACCATTGAATGGCAGAGGCTGAAATTATCTTTCCAGCTTGGACTATATGTCTTTTGGTAACAGTAAGAGCATGCAAAAATTCTGGGAATGTTGAGTGTTTTTATTGTTTTCCTCTCTCTCTCTTTCTCTCTCTCTTTCCTTAGAAATCAGACAGCAGTTTCAGTGACTTTCTCAGTGAAGAGGAGGCTGCTGTTTCCTCAGGAAAACAAAATCAATCTCAGAACAGCAAACCACAGAAGTCATCAAAGTCTAGCCCCTCAGGTCCAAAAGGGAAGGCTCTAGAGACAAAATCCAGGTAAAACAGTTGCTCTGGGCTCTCTTAACACAGCACTACAAAACATCTTGCAATGTGTTTCTATTTGAAGACTTGTTTTAACAGAAAGTTATTTTAACCCATAAATCTTTTAGGGTCCCTGCCTGGCTTCTAGGCTTCATCAGATGCCATTTTCCCTGATAGCTTTTCTTAGTTTTCCTCTGAAACACTCAGTCCCTCCTGAGGCTGGTTTACTAGCAGGAAAGGCTTTAGGCTAAAATTATGTTGGTATTTTTGGTCTCACACTTTTGTCTTTGGTGCTGCCTGCCACTGGAATTCATTCCCCGAGTGTTTCTCTGAATTGAGTCCACCCTCAGTGGAAAGATGCTCACTACTTTTGTTTTAGTCTGTCCTGTTTTTTCCCTCCAGCAATTCTCCTACTAGACCACTTCCTCTTCATGAGACTTCCATGGTGCCAACAGAGGAAACACAAACTGTCAAGCTGAGTCTGGACAGGCTGGCAGTGCTGAGTCGAATTCATTTAGCAAGAATGGTAGTTGAGAGTTTAAAGATCCCTCGTGAAGAGAGCGTTCAGAGCACCCCCGGCAAGAAAAGTTCTGCTGGGAAGCCTCCTAGGCCAACCTTGGTGAAAAAGAGGTAAGATTTTTCTTGCGTCTGATCTCACTCAATAAGAAATTGGCAGCATGAGCTTTCGTAGACTTCAGTCTACTTCTTCAGATGCATTACATCTGAAGAAGTAGACTAAAGTCTACAAAAGCTCATGCTGCCAATTTCTTTATTTCAGTTAGTCTCAAAGGTGCTACAAGATCTCTCTAGATATTGATTCTACAGACTAACACTAACACAAGATATAGATCTTTGAATTCATTCAATAAGAGTTGTTGCACTTGCTCTCTTCACTAGAGGTTCTCAGGTTTTCATAATTGATGTGATGAGTTAAATAAAATATCTCTTGCTTTAGAGGCCAAAGTCTGAGGAACTGCTTTGGAGTGGTTGTTTTAGTCACCAACCTAACACTTCTCTGTAATCTCATTAACATCAGGAAGCATGGGCAGAGCTTTGGCTAGGAACTTATTTATGTAAAACATGTCTATGATGCCCTTTGTCTAAAGATCCCAGGGCAGTGTACAATAAAATGACTAGTTTAAAACAATGTAAATAGTAAAATGATCTTAGAAGGCTAACAGTGTAAAACAGATTAAAATACTTAATAACAATTTAAAAATCTTTCTATATATGTGAATCTGTGTAGAACCAAGTAGGCCACATTAGCTTTTCATAGGCTTTTGAAAATGACCATATTTTCACTTGGTGCCAGAATGACAGCAACATACATTGCCACAGCAGAAAAGGCCCTTACCCCAGTCCTCTAACAGTATATTGCCCTGATTGATGGGACATAGAGCAGTATCCCTACACTCCCCATGTGGGGAAACAAAGAGAAATGAAGCCAGGAACATTCAGCTGGTGCTTTCATAGTTTGCCAATTCCTGAGATTGGGTCTTAGCCAGCAGCAGAAGTACCAGCAGAGCATGCTTTGCTTCCCCACTCACTTTCCCAGTGCTGGGGAGGCAAACAGGCCTTGAACAGCTTTACAGTTTTTCGGTGCTGTTTCCAGGGCTTACTTTTCAAAGCATTCCATGTCAAAAGTTTGCTATCACAGGGCTTAGAGGGCTTCCCATTGCTACTCCATCTCTCTGTTCGTAGAATCCATTGTCCCACTGGAAATAGCTTGTGGTGAGACAATGTTCGAACAGGGCTGTGATGTCTTCTGGAAAAAATCTGTTGGATGAGTGTCATGGTGTCCATTATGGGGACTTTGGTGAACAGGGAGACCACATCAAAGCTGATTAAAATGTCTCCAGGTTTTCGTTCCAGGTTCTTGATTTTTCCTATGAAGTGAGCTGAGTCCTTGAAATGTACTTGCTATTGCTATTGTAGTAACCTAGGGGACAGTTTTCTGTTCATGGACCTTCCAGGAGTTTATGTTGTTGTTGTTGTTGTTGTTGTTGTTGTTGTGTGCCTTCAAGACATTTCTGACCTATCGTAACCCTAAGGTGAACCCTTCACAGGGTTTTCTTGGCAAGATTTGTTCAGAAAGAGTTTGACTTTGCCTTTCTCTGAGGCTGAGAGAATGTGTCAGACCCAAGGTCACCCAGTGAATTTCCATGGCTAAGGAGGGATTTGAACCCTGGCCGCCTAGCTTCCTAGTCCATCACTCAAACCACTGCACCTTGCTGGCTCTCGGAGCCTCATAGCCCACCAAGCATGCTAAAACCAGGTGGGGTGGAGGACCAAAGTGGAAGTGTCCAGAAGTCTGCTTGTAGTTTCGAAAAACACTCGTTTTGAAAAAGGGCGATGCAGCCTTGGTGACTTGTTACTCTTGGAGGCATTCAGGAGCTGTAATTCTCTCCTTTTTCGACCCCAAAAGGGGTAGTCCAAAGATTCTGAGAGGGTAAAGGGCACCTATTCACACATGCCCACCTCTCCTCTGGCTGTTAATGTCTATTTCAGTCATATCAGTTTCACTGATAACAGTCATAGATTTGCACAGCATCTTTTCTTTTCCTCCTTTCCACAGGACATTCTTTGTGGAGTATCACTTTCCAGTAGGCACTTCAAAGACAGGAACAGGGCAAGGTGCCATAACAACCGAAATAGTTCGGGTCGCTTCCAGTAAGGTCTCAGGGGAAGGTAAGACTGGGCAGGAGAAAGCTGTTCTTTTCCTGAACCTTATTCCTTCTTCTCTTCTCCAGTTCTTCCTGCATTCCTTGTCATGGGAGTTGCCAGCAGTGGTGAGAATGAGCAAGACTGACTTTGGATAGTGTTGCTTTCATGAATACTCAAGCTGTGCATTTTTAAGGCTTTCCTAACTTTCCGCCTGTGGACTCTCAATAATTCACAGACCCATTATGACTGTGCAGTTAGGTAATGTTCATCCTCCCAGAATTTCCCAACCTGCCACAGATATATCTCAGTGAACAAAGCAGGTCTTTGATGCAAATCCAATACTACTAAGCTCATAAAACATTTTAAAGAGATCTTATTCATGTGTGTCAAAAGACCAAAACACACTGCAAAAATAAACCAGGTTGATACCTCTTTAACTGCTAATCCTGAAGATTGTAGTTTGTTGTGGCACCAGAGTTACCTGACAGAGAAGGCTAAAAGTCTCACAACAGTTCCCAGAATGCCCTAGCATGGAGCCAGGGCAGTTACAGAGGTCTGAAACGGGATTATTTCTGCAGTGTGTTTTGGACCAAAGAGAACTGGTTATTTTCAGAAACTGTATTATATTATTTCATTTTCATTTGTGAAATTTGACAAACAGCATCTTTCAGGTGACATGCCATTTGTCTGGATCTATCACAGCAGGGCCAAAGGCTGAGAAGGTGGAAGGCCTGTCTAGTGAGAAATGTCCCACGTACATCTCTATCTGTAGTCTATTTCCTTCAAGAAAATAGCCTCTAGATGGAGAAATGAAACTATATGAAATATTTCCTTTTAGTAGAAGTAGACAGTTGTTATTTCTAAGTCTGAAGCAAAGGAATTTATAAATAAAGTGAAAGCGGGGAAGAGGAAAGACAGTTCGTGTAACAGGGGCTGCATCTGCACTGCAAAAATAAAGCAGCTTAATACTGCTTTAATTGCCATGGCTCCATGCTATGGAATCATGGGATTTGTAGTTTGTTGTGGCACCAGAGCTCTCTGACAGAGAGTGCACATAGAATCATAGAATCGTAGAGTTGGAAGAGACCGCAAGGGCCATCCAGTTCAACCCCCTGCCATGCAGGAAATCACAATCAAAGCATCCCCGACAGATGGCCATCCAGCCTCTGTTTGAGCCTGGGATACATTTGAGGTATTAGGAAAGGGAGTGAAAGATTTGTGACATAGCTAAAAAAGAAAATTAAAAGAAAGGGGGGAAAAAATCAAAATGATGACTAATATCACCGGGGCTGCAGTCCTTTACTGGGGGGAAACATAAATTAATTTCATTAGAAATACCATTGTGAGTAAAGGTGTGCAAGATTGTACTATGAATGGAAGAAGGCTTAATAGTTTTGTCTAAGATAAGGGTGAGCAAATAAAGTCCTCCAGATATTGCTGGACTCCTAATTCTTGCCAAAAAAAGACCCATATGTTGTCCACTCCTAACCTAAGAGAACTGGGTGTGATCTCCTCCTCCACCACCTTCTAGTTCAGTGTAATTATATCTTGCTATATTGCCTGTGAGTAGCAAAAGGCTTACGAAAGAAGTAGCTCTTTAAAAAATAGAAGCAGACTTCCAGATTTAGATCTTATTTGGACCTTAGCTCCATTCTTTTATTAATAAGATGGTTCAACTATCCTCATCTTTTGCTATTGGCTTCCCATAGCAACTGTTTGCCCATGGGGGAACAGAGTACTGGACCAGATCCCTCAGAAGCCTTCTAGCCTTGCACTTTGAAATGTTGGCTGAAGATTTTGGTTTCTTTCCCATCATATCTGGCATCTCCTCACAACCAAACTTCTTTTACAGTGGTGAAATTTCAACAGAGATCCGTGTTCCCTGTTCACTTCAGTGGTTCCATGATAACTTACTGGTGGAACTCAGATCTCGAGTTTAACATCTTTCTGAAAAAAGGCACAGAAAGAAAGGTAATTATTATTTTAAAATTAATTTTCTGGGTTTTGTAGATTTACTAGACTGATTTCAGTCTGGCTTTAGGTTTGGGATAAACAAGCTTTAATAAACTTCATTGATAACTTGTACTTAGAATTGAGGACTATGTCTTTGTTGGTTCTGTTGGAGTTCTTAGTGCCTTTCCATATCATTGACTGTGCTATAATTCTTAATAATTTAACTGGGATGGAACTTGGGGAAAACATTTTACAGTAGTTCAAAGCCTGCTTGGAGACCTGGGCTCAAAACATGCTGTCATAGTACAGTATGGATTATGGATTATGAAAAAGAAAAATACACAAAGGCTTTTCTGCCCACTTGTTATGAGCCTGGCATCCTGATTCAGTCATGTCCCAACCAAACCACATTTCACGATTGCCAAAATGAAACAAAGCCATTGATGTTACCAGTTCACATTTTATCAGTTACACACAGCTGCTGTATGTTCCTCACATGTCCCTTCAGCTGATAGATGCAGTCTTCCCTCCACAGCTGATCTTAAGTTTCAGTCCCCCCAGATGTATAGAATGCACTGTACCACCAAGGCCTTCACGTTCAAGTTGTGTTGTGAGATAAGGAAAACTTCCAGTTAAGTCCCAGCTTTGGAGAAAAGGAAAAGTATAAATAAACAAATACAATACAGTGTGAAGTCGAAGGCTTTGGTGGCTGGCATCCATAGTTTTTTGTGGGTTTTTCAGATTCTGTTGCCATGTTCTAGAAGAGTTTGTTCCTGATATGTCGCTACATCTGTGGCTGGCATCTTCAGAGAATGCTGGCATGGAAGTGAGTGAGGTATGTACGTATATCTGTGTGTATGTATACATACATACATACATACATACACATACTGTGTAGGTTGGGAGGAATGGTTTATATGTTAATCTGTGTATTGTTCTGTTGTTGAATGGCAAGGCCATCCTCCCACCCTGAGGCCTTGCCATTCAACAACTCCTCCCAACCCAGGGTCAAACAGTGTGTGTGTGTATACGTACATACTCCACTCACTTCCATGCCAGTATTCTCTGAAGATGACAGCCACAGATGCTGGCAAAACGTCAGGAACAAACTCTTCTAGAACATGGCCACATAGACCGAAAAACCCACAAAAAACTATAAATACAATACAGTCCTTTTCTCTCAGAGTGTGGTAAACTAACATAGCCAGGCAGCTGCAAGAATGTTTACATGTGAAACTGCACTTGTTGGTACCACTTATTCTGTGTGAGAAACCCACAGTTAACCAGAGACTATGAGAGACCTGCTATACAGAGTGCTTCCTTTCACTCCAATTGCTGTAGAGGACAAGACCTTAAGAGCTCACTTTTAAACCTGCCTTCCTTCCAGCGCCAAATCCACTATACTTCTACTATGTTATTTTTTTCAGCCACTGTTGGTTGGTTCAGCAGCTTTACCCTTGCGAGATGTAATTCAGTCTGAGCAACTGATGGTCAATTGTGAATTGCTTGTGAAAGAAGGGGGTGTTCCAGCCCAGCTAGGGCCCTTAAAGGTACATAACTTGCTTCTGTGTTCTAAGTGTTATTGTTTTTCTTAATTCAGTCCTTGGGTGTCACGTGTTTAATTTTTAAAGTCTTAAAGATTAAATCTGCCAAATTGATCTAACCATTCAGAACTGATATTAATGTGGTTCTGAGGTGCTGGGGACACATTAAGATACATTTCTAGGGCTGGATGGGGCATCTGCAGAGAGCAAAGTGCCATATTTTGCTTCCTCGGGCTGCCCTGAAATGTCATGCACAGTAAAATCCAGGAAGTCACATTGGGATTGAGCTATTTTGCTTTGTTGAGAGGGAGTTGGAATGTTTTTAGGGATGACATTTTCTGGGTGATTTCCATTCCTTCATTTTGGAGGGGAGGGTTGTGGGGGAATCTATCAAGGGTCTCAGAGGCCACAATAATCTTGCAGGTCAGATGAAGCCCTTGGCCATAGAATCATAGAATCGTAGAGTTGGAAGAGACCCCAAGGGCCATCCAATCCAACCCCCTGCCATGCAGGAAATCACAATCAAAGCATCCCCAACAGATGGCCACCCAGCCTCTGTTTGAAGACCTCCAAGGAGGGAGACTCCACTACACTCTGAGGGAGTTTGTTCCACTGTCGAACAGCCCTCACTGTCAGGAAGTTCCTCCTAATGTTGAGGTGGAATGTTTTTTCCTGTGGCTTGTATCCATTGCTCCGGGTCCTAGTCTCTGGAGCAGCAGAAAACAAGCTTGCTTTCTCCTCAATATGACATCCCTTCAAATATTTAAACAGGGCTGTCATATCACCTCTTAACCTTCTCTTCTCCAGGCTAAACATCCCCAGCTCCTTAAGTTGTTCCTCATAGGACATGATTTCCAGACCTTTCACCATTTTAGTCGCCCTCCTCTGGACAAGCTTCAGTTTCTCAATGTCCTTTTTGAATTGTGGTGCCTAGAACTGGACACAGGATTATTCCAGGTGGGGCCTGACCAAAGCAGAATAGAGTGGCACTATTACTTCCCTTGATCTAGACACTATACTTCTATTGATGCAGCCTAAAATCGCATTGGCCTTGTTAGCTGCGACATCACACTGTTGACTCGTATTCAACTTATGGTCTACTTGGACTCCAAGATCCCTTTCACACGTAGTTTCATTCAGCCAGGTGTCGCCCATCCTGTATCTGTGCATTTCATTTTTTCGTTCTAAGTGCAGTACCTTACATTTCTCTGTGTTGAATTTCATTGTGTTAGCTTTGGCCCAGTTTTCTAATCTGTTCAGGTCATTTTGAATCTTGATCCTGTCCTCTGGGGTATTAGCTACTCCTCCTAATTTGGTGTCATCTGCAAATTTGATAAGTATGCCCCCACTTTTGTTCTCCAAGTCATTAATAAAGATGTTGAATAGCACTGGGCCCAGGACAGACCCCTGTGGGACCCCACTGGTCACTTCTCTCCAGGATGAAAAAGAGCCATTGTTGAGCACCCATAGTTTCTCCACCCGTGTACTAGGAATATACCTTAGCATTTTTGCTTGAACTCCTAATAGATAGATCCTTACAGTAGATATTATAGGTGTCATTGGCATGTCATTGAACTTATAGACACTTCCCTGCATCTGCAATGTGCCCTGTGGTTTGTGTTTTAAAACTGTGGGTATAAATACCTGTAGTGTTTTATTTTAACTTTACCTGTGGTTACCTGTGGTTTTTATTTTAGATTATTTTATCAATTAAAGGGTGGGTGATATTTCTAATTGTATACTGCAGGTGTCATTGGAACTTGCAGCTAACAACAAAGACTTCTTCAGCACCAGTACCAGGACAGTGACCCTGGCATCGCAAGCTCCAGTTTACTCTATTAGGAGCCCTGGAGCCAAGTTTGAAGATGCTGACAAGAGCCCTACTCCTGCTGAAAGCCCTCCCCTCTTGAAACAAGCTAGTTATCAGTTCCCAAAGAGAACTCCAGAGTCCTTGCCTGCAACATTACAAAAGCCCGATGTTGATGTGAGTCAGCAGTTGGGACTCAGGCTTGTATCCCGCAATATCCTGACCCAGATAAGTGCCTCAGAAGAGGAAGGCTTGCTGCTGCATGTCCTCTTAATGGTCCCAGAAGGGCAGGTCTTTGCTCCTCGTGATGCTGGACTCCTCGGCTCTTGCAATGTGTATTTGAATTGCAAACTCTTCAACACAGAAGAAGCCACAAGATCAGCTGTCATATGGGGAACTACCCAACCCATCTTCCATTTTTCTCAGGCAAGTTGCAGATTTCCTGTCTGATGCTGTTGAGGTAAAAAGGTAAAGGTAACAGTTTCCCCTTTGACCAAGTTGTCATGTCCAACTGTAGGTGGCGGTACTCATCTCCGTTACCAAGCCAAAAAGCCAGTGTTGTGAAAGATGATGCCATGGCCATGTGGCCAGCATGACTGCACATAACATTATTTATCTACTTGCACTTTTATATGCTTTGAACTGCTAGGATGGCAGAAGCTGGGACTAGTGACAGGAGCTCACTCCATCACTTGGCACTTGGGTCTCGAACTGCTGACCTGCTGGTCTTGCGATTGTCAGAGTCAGCATCTTAACCACTAAGCCAGCACATTCCTGTTGAGCCCCATAGATAAAATGCATCAAGAAATCTGGTAAGGTTAGTCCTCATAGTTTAGCCGCAGTTCCTTAAAATAAAATACAAAGTTGTTACTTGTTATTTGATTTCTGTTTAGTACAGGGTGATCAGTTTCTGGGTTCATTAATTCTCCAGGCATTTGTCAGTGACAAAAATGTAAATTTGCTGACCAAATCATACCCCCTCATGCCCATCCAAGTGACATAAGGTAATTGCCACCTGACAGCAGAGGCCTTCTCAGTCATGGGGCATGTGCCTGGGTCATTGCTTGAAAAGTTCGGAGTAGCGTAACATTGAAGCGTTGAAGGTATCTCCAGCAACTTTATAGGGCACCTAAACATTTAGTTACTCAGTTTTTGAAATCTGTTTTCTTTTTATCATAAGGAGAACTCTCAGCAGACTTTTTATCAGACCATGATTAAACGTTACAAAGAGTCTTATAGCAAGGTAAATACAGTGGGCTCTTGGTATCCACTGGAGTTTGGTTCCAGGAACTCCTGTAGATACCAAAATCTGTGGATGCTCAAGTCCCATTACATCTACAGGACTATAAAAATAAACAACAACAACAATAATAATCCCATTAAATACAATGCCATAGTAAAGTGGTGTCCCTTTTTTCCATGGATAGGAAGGGCTGACTGTTTTAACAGATTTATTATATCATGAGTTTTTGGTGGACTACAGGTATAAATTTGTTAAACCTAAATCCAGTTACTAATCCCAGCTAGAGTAGCCACATTGACTGAATGGGATTTACAGAAAAGTTAGTCAGCAATTCACCAATGGATCCCATGTGTCTTCACCAGTTGAGACTACACACAGCAGTTGGATTTTGACCATAGTCTTTAAGGTCATAGGATTTTGAGACTGTTGCAACTAGAGCCAAAACATGGCTCCTCCTCAGATATTGATTGCAAGTTGGTAAGCTTATTTTATGAATATTTTAAAGAGATGTTTCAGTCTCTTTATAAATGTTCTGATTTGTATATTTGGTGTTTTAAATATTTATAATTATCTCAGGAACGCTTATAGGTTGAGAAGCAACAAATAAATGTTTTATATGAATTTAAAATAAATTAATTTTTAAAATAAAACATATGGATTTGCTGTTTTACCTGTTGTCATCTTTGTTTTTGTAAGTAAAAAGGCTGACACAAAAAACCCCGCAATATACAGGCTGCTGTGCTGATCTTCTGATCAAATCTCTAGGTAACTCCTATTTCCTTGACCGCTAAACATCTGGAGAGGCTGAAGAACAACGTGATGGTCATCGAGGCCTGGAATAAAGTGCACAGCCCTGGAGGAGACAGACTGCTGGGACTGGTGAAGCTGCCATTGCATCAGTTCTATGTTTCATTCAAGTAAAGAGTATTCCTTTGGGGGTTTTACTTATCTGTTGTGTATTCACTTGGCACTCTCAATGTCTCAACAACCACTCTCATTGAATTTTTTTTCCTTCTCTTCAGTGCCACGTACATGAGATTTTCCTTCTCTGGAAAACAAATGCTCTCTGAAAACAGTGTGTATGGTTCTTGACACTGTGAATTTTGTATATACAGTATTAAAATGCCAGTGTCATCCTATCTCTCTCACCTCCTTCTCCAGAGATCCCAAAATTTCCAGCCTGCTGCTTCAGGCTCAGTATCCGGTCCTGGCTGTGGATGGCCCGATGCCTTTGGTTGATGTCTTTTCTGGCAAGAAAAATGGGAGCCTGAAGGTGATCCTGGCAATGGGTTCCGCTGACCAGATTGCAGCACTGCAGAGGCTCAAGAACGAAGAAGGAATGGAGCCTCCTGTTGTGCTACGACCACCGCATTCCCTGGATCCTCTTTCTGCACCTCTTCCAAAGGTATTTCCAGATAAATTACTTTGCACCTGGATTATGTTTGTAATTCTTCACAAATTTTCTTCTCAAACAAAGCAATGAGTAACTACAGCAGTTTTCCAGTATAAGAAAGTCTTTGAAAATTGCATTTTTTGAAGACTGTTCACAATCTGGGATAAATTCTGCACAAGACAACTACATGTGGATTTTGTACAGAATAGATTTCAAACTACAGCATTTTCTGCACAGGAAATAATGTTTCTTCCTGGGCGGTGTTGTTTTCTGTGCAAAATAACTGAGTGTGAATTTTGTGTCAATTAACTGCAGAAATTCTCATCAGTTCAGGATTTGTCTTGTCCAGACTTCTGGACACTAGGGAAACATGTTTGTCAAGTACTGTATTTTCGAGTATTCTTTCCATCTCTGGACTGGAGAGAAGTGTTTGCTGTGACTACCCTCCAAATTCTAGAATTGTCTTCCCCTAGGGACCAAAGAAGGAGCTTTTCTCTGGTGTCGGGGGCTTAGCATTTGGGATGAATCTGATGGGAGGAAAGTGAAGCATTTAGGATTGTTACTGTGTATAATATTTCTGTTAATTAGATTGGTCAATGTATGACTTGATGTTTTACTGCTGTTTGTCCAGAACCTCTGAAAAGGAACAGTCTGACTGCTCTTGGGGAAAGCCAATATGGTGTAGTGGTTTTGAGTGTTGGACCTGGAGTCTGGGAGACCAGGGTTTGCCTCCCCACCATAAGCCGTGGAAACCCAGTTGGTGACTGTGTGCAAGTCACCCTCTCTCAGCCTCAGAGGGAGGGAGTGACAAACTGCCTCTGACTCAGTCATGCCAAGAAAACCCTAAGATAGGAATACCAGAATCTGGAATTGACCTAAAGGCAGACAACAGTATAAAATTACTCTTGATGACCGTCTTCCCTAGGTGATTGTCCTTTTTCACAGGGATTCCATTTTGTCTTATTTAGCGGTCAGACCAGGAAAAAGAAGGATTAATGGAGCATGTCTTTGAGATCCACGTTGAGTGCATTAAAGGGCTCACTCCCCTCCAGTCCACCGTCTGGGGAGAGGCCGACTGCTATGTGCAGTACCACTTTCCAGTTCAGGAATCAGAGTCTGACATACTACGTGGGACAGAATTCTGTGAATGTGGTAGGCTTAGTTTGTGAAAATACTGTTTGCCATCCGTTTGTTCCTGAATGCTCTTTGCAGCTTCTTCACTTGAACCTACTAGGTGCCTTGGTGATGGGCAAATCTGTCACTGAACTTCAGAAATGAAATTAAAGTAGCACATTCGTCAAGAATATTATTATTATTAACCTTTATTTATAAAGCGCTGTAAATTTACACAGCACTGTACATATAATTTATAATTGGACGGTTCCCTGCCCTCAGGCTTACAATCTAAAAAGACACGACACAAAGGGAGTGGTGGTGGGGAAGGGGCCTCTCTAGTAGGATAATACATATAAAATACATAGCAATACAGGAAATGATTCAATAAAACAGACAACAAAAGAACATCAAAGAATAGCGACAGCTGTGGCTTATTAAAGTCATCTTCTCACCAACAATAACTGCTTCCACAGTGATTGCATTTCATTTCACTTTCATTTGCATTTTGATAATCAGAATCAGTTTTTTTGCTGAAGGATACCAAAATCAGTGATCTTTATGGCTACTAAGAAATATTTCCTTAACAGGCACGTCAAGCTGTGCATGTAGAGACTAATATGAATTACCAATACCAGAATAATGTGATTATGGAATCTGATGGCCCACGTTGTGCGTGCTGACAAAACTCATCAAATTTTCTTTAAGCCATAGTTTTTGGTGTGTTTTTCGGGCTCTGTGGCCATGTTCTAGAAGAGATTTTTCCTGACTTTTCGCCAGCACCTGTGGCTGGCATCTTCAGATAATGCTGGCAGTTGGATATATATTCTCTCTCTCTCTCTCTCTCTCTCTCTCTCTGTGTGTGTGTGTGTGTGTGACCTGATTCCCTTCTATGCCAGCATTCTCTGAAGATGCCAGCCACAGATGCTGGCGAAACGTCAGGAAAAAACTCTTCTAGAGAATGGCCATAGAGCCCGAAAAACCCACAAAAAACTATGGATGCCAGCCATGAAAGCCTTCGACTTCACATTTCTTTAAGCCTTTTAATGAGAAAAGGATTCTTGGAGAATTGTTCCAAGCTCATTGATGTATCAGTGTTTGATCACTGTTACATGTGATGTGAACATTTATCACTTACCTTCTGAATTTTTCATTATTTTTCTTCCACAGCCCTTGCCTTAAAAGCTTTCCGTTCAGCCACCACCTTGTGCCTCCCCGACCCCACCTTCAGTGATGAACGTCATCACTCGTTATTGGTCCCTGCTGACATCCCTGTCCAGCGGCTGCTGCTCGATGCTTTCTCTGCACGGGGCTTGCCAGCAGGAGGAGGAGAAGGAGCAGGAGGAATTCATTTTGAAGTCTGGTGCAGGTATGTTCTTCTTGCTGTTGTTTGCCTTAATGCCATTTCTGATTTATGGCAACCCAAAGGTGAATCTGTCATGGGGTTTTCTTCTTTTTTTTTCTTTTTTCCTTACTTATATCCTACCTTCCTCCCAATATAAGGATTCAAGGCTGCTAACAAGAAATTTAAAGTACCATTTAAAAACAATACAAAAGTGTTAATAAAAGTATAAGTATATATTTTTTTAAAAGTAAACAATTTAAAAAGCTAAAACAATTATACTTTAAAAATATTAAAATGTAATACCGTATATACTGTACTCAACTATAAGTTGACCTCATATATAAGTTGAGAGTAGGTTTTGGGACCAAAATTATGAATTTGTGCACATCTGGCAATGTGTTCTTTACTTTAAGAAGTTCTTTTTCCAATACAACCCAGTTTATGTTCAGAGCCCAGCTGAACAGTTTGCTTCCCACTGACACTTTGGCCCCATCTCTTGCCCAGGTATTACTACCCTAATGTCCGAGACCAGATGGTTGCCAGAGGGACCTTGCCACTATCGCGCCTGTGTGCCATGGTGACCATGCAGCACCGGGAGGCTGTGGGGATCCAGACCTTCAGTCTGCCCTTGATCCCCAGAACTGAAAGCTCAGGGCAACACCATGCCCAGTCCTCAGGTAACGGAAAACAGTGGAGGGCATTTCTAATACGCATGGAACAATTTCAGTCAGGCCCCAGGGTTGACTGAACAGAGAGCCAAATATATATTTCTTTTTTATCCACTCCATTTCTTTCTCCAGGTTTCCTTGATGTGAGCATCAGATACAGACGTTCTCTGAAAGTAGCCAAAGGCATCCTGGCAGCTCAAACTGTTTCTATTTCTATTCAGATACGCTCTGCAGCTGGTTTGCAGGCAGCCGCCAGGTAAAAAAGAACCAATGCTGATATGGACATTTTACCTATTTGTCACCATCTAGTGGTCAGGAAAGATCTAATATTTTTTTCCTGATCCAAGCAGAGCTTATTGTCAGAGACAATATGTAATGCACTTAGGTTCCAACAGATATGGGCAACCCTTGGCAATAAGGAGCCCTCATTGGCATTCTAAGGGCCTGGAGGGAGTACATATGCCTACCCCCAAAAATAAAAATTAATCAAAAAGGGACTTGGAGGGAAATGTTGCCAGTTTTGGGTCTGCCCTAGGCAGGTTTTAGGCCCAGGAAGGGCATTTTTTTTCCAACAAGAATTGACTGCAAAGACAATTTCCTGGTCACAAGGCCACAAAAAGCAAGCCTCACTTGAGCATAAAATGGCCAAGGAGGGATTTTTTTTTAATGTAAGGAGTTGCAGCTATCACCAAATAGGCCTGGGGTCACATGAGTTACCTTCTCCACCCATGAGCTATAGCGAAGTGGCACTTTAATCCATGGTCTTCACAGAAGATATCACCGTTCAGCATTGCCAGGGTCCGCTTGATGACTCCATCTCTTTGCACTTATACATTACATTATGAAAGGTTAGACAGATAATTAGAAAGAAGACTAGGAAGTAACATTCAGTTAACAGAAAGAGCTTGGAGGTGTTACTAGGTCATGGCAGTACTAGGTCAGTGAATCTAAGCAAGGTGGGTGGTGATGGGGTGACTTGGAGGTCTATCATTTATGGGTTCGACATAAATTGAAGTTGATTTGACAGCAATTAACAGCAACAACAACGTGCATCTTCTCCCTACATAGAGGATCCCAGGTTCGTTTCCTGGCATTTCCAGCCAAAAGGACCAAATGGGAGCTGATGAGAGAACTCCTTCGGAATGCCAGGGAAACTGCTTTCACTCAGAATAGACAGTGCTCAGTTTAATTGTCTGACCAAATAGCTAGAATTTTATTTTCCTGTTTCCTGTTTATAACATAAAACCAACATAAATTCATATATTACAGGAGATTTGTTTGTAACTTCTTCTTATGGTGCCACTGGCATGTTTTCTTCTCTTTGCTTAGGGCTTTGGCCGAAAAGAACCCTTTGCTCCAATACAGTGCTGAGGTTGGTTTGAATGCCTATGTATCAATCCATATCCCCTTCCTGCCCGAGGCAGAGAGACGCAACACGCGTGCGGTGGCTCGTACTTTCTGCCCCGAGTTTGAACACCACATGGAGTTCCCGTGCAATCTTGTGGTCCAGGCAAGCAGCGGAGAAGCATCGTGTCTGGGGGAGCTCTTGCAGCGCTCAGAAATTGTCTTTTCTGTCTTCCACCAGAACCTGAACTCAGGTAGGGAGGATGAGTAGGAATGGATCCAAATTGTACCAGTCGAGTAAACTTACATTACATGCATGCCACTGTCACACTGAGCTGAATGAAGATGGGGAAAGACAAAAAAGCCCAACAATGTAAAGAAGTTCAAAACAACAAGGTCTAATCCTAACTGCTGTAAGGACAGTTTTCATGCATGTGGTTCTGATCTCATAAAATCATCCCAAAGTGAGATCCTTTACCCTAGAACTGCTTTTCTTATTCACCTTTTATGCTGTAAACCATTTCAGTACATTCTGCTTGGACAAATCCATACCTGATATTCTATATTGGATACTTAATTAAGTATACTTAACTGAGTATACTAAACTAAGTTAGGAGCCAGTGTGGTGTAGTGGTGTGAGCATTGGACTGTGACTCTGGAGACTAGGGTTCAAACCCCAGCTGAGCTATGAAAATCCACTGGGTTACCTTGGGCAAGTTGCACTCTCTCAGCCTTGAAAGATGGCAATGACAAACGCCCTCTGAAGAAACTTGCCAAGAAAACCCCATGATAGGGCCAACATAAATTCGAAATGGCTTGAATGCAGACAACAACAAACAACTGAGTAACATCTCCTGGCCAGAGCACAAATCTGACATAAATGTTATTCATCCATGCTCCAGTCACCTGCAAAATGGACCTCCTCCCCATGATTAGATTTACTCACCCACAACTGTTCTGTATTAATGATAACTACTTAGTCTCACTAGTGGCATTATTGCCACATGACACGCACACACACCCCATTTAGTTTACCAGCATCAATTGCCTGAAGCCCTTTCTGCAAATGATCAAAGCATGGGTGGATGATGTTTCCTCCAGGGTTAGTGGAGTTGGGGCAGGAGAGATTACTTGATTAAGAATATTTAATTACTTACATAAGTCTACTTAAATAAGTACCTAATACAGAATACTAGCCTATATTTTTATTTAATGCAGGAGTGGGGATCCTTAGACCTAGGGGCCTAACCCTGTCCTTTTGTGATCACCATCCAGTGCCCTTGGGGTTCCTAGGTGGCCACACACTTTCTTCATGACTACATTAGTTGGTGGGTTTTCAGCTTTGATAGTGGTGTTCCAAATTCTAAAAAGTTGAAATGCATCTTCTAAGGCTTAGATCCTGACAATTAAAGCCTAAAACTAAAATATGCCAGTATTTCTGGTCTTAACATTTCACCTTCAGTTTTTAATAATAATAATAAAAATAATAAAATTTTTATTTTTATCCCGCCCTTCCAGTGATCAGGGCGGCTAACAGCAGAGTTAAAATACAGAAGAATACAATAACAAGTTAAAACCACAATACAATAACATAAAAATAAAAATAAAAAAGCCCCTATAGCCCAACCTCATGGCCACGGAAGAGGAGGGAGGCCCACAGGATGTTTATTCGGGGAATGCCTGATTGAATAGGAAGGTTTTGAGATCCTTCCTAAATTGGGCCAGGGTGGTAGAAGAGCGGAGCTCAGTGGGCAGCTTATTCCAAAGGGCTGGGGCAGCTAGGGAAAAAGTCCTCCGCGAAGTGGAGGCCAATCTGGCCCCAGGCACCTTCAGTAGTTGCTGCCCAGACGTTCTGAGGGTGCGGGGCGGAATGTACGGGGAGAGACGGTCCATTAGGTATCCTGGGCCCAAGCCATTTAGGGCTTTATAGGTAATAACCAACGCCTTATATTGAGCTCGGAAGCGGATGGGCAGCCAATGGAGGTCCCTAAGAACAGGTGTTATATGGCTGGTCCTGGGAGCACCAGTGACCAGCCGGGCCGCCATATTCTGCACCATTTGTAGCTTCCGAGTTTGGTATAAGGGTTGCCCCATGTAGAGTACGTTGCAGAAATCCAGTCTCGAGGTTACCAGAGCATGTACAACAGTTTCTAGGTCCCTCTGGGCCAGGTATGGGCGCAGCTGGCGAATCAGCCGAAGCTGATAACAGGTACTCTTGACTGTCGCATTCACCTGAGCAGTCAGGTGAAGCGACGAGTCAAGAAGCACCCCCAGACTGCGCACGGAGTCCTTCACAGGAAGCGTGACCCCGTTCAGGACAGGTGGAACCACCGCCATTCCTGGACCAGGAGAACCTATCACTAGTACCTCCGTTTTCTCTGGATTCAATTTGAGTCGGTTTTCCCTCATCCAGCCCATTACTGACTCCAGACAGGCCACAAGAGGAGAGACGCCATCCCCAGTCACTGCATCAGTCGGAGGCATAGAGAAAATGATTTGGGTGTCATCAGCGTACTGATAACCCCGCGCCCCATGTCTCCGGATGATCTCTCCCAGCGGTTTCATGTAAATGTTAAATAGCATGGGAGACAGAATGGCCCCTTGAGGGACCCCAGTTTTAAGGGGTCTCTCGTCGGAGCACACGTCCCCCAGCTGCACCATCTGGGACCTCCCGGAGAGGTAGGAACGGAACCACTGAAGCGCAGTGCCCCCGATCCCCACCTCCGCCAGGCGCCCCAGAAGGATACCATGGTCTATGGTATCGAAAGCCGCTGAGATGTCCAAGAGCACCAGCAGGGACACGCTTCCCCTGTCGATGCCCAGACGGAGATCATCGACCAAGGCGACCATGGCCGTCTCAACCCCATGACCCGCCCGAAAGCCAGTTTGAAATGGGTCCAGATAATCCGTTTCATCCAAGACCGTCTGAAGCTGGATCGCAACCGCCCTCTCGATCACCTTTCCCAAAAATGGTAGCAGCGAAACTGGCCGATAATTATTATGAACCAGGGGGTCAAGGGAGGGCTTTTTTAGGATCGGTTTTACAATGGCCAATTTGAGATCCGATGGAAATTGCCCATCCCTCAAAGATGTATTAATTATCCGGCGTAACAATGACGTTACCGCCGGTCCCCCCTGGGCCGCTAACCACGAGGGGCAGGGATCAAGAGAGCAGGTTGTTTTCTGAACACTTCCGAGGATCTTGTCCACATCCTCGGTACTTACCAACTCAAACTGATCCAGTGTAACACAGTCCACGGAGGCTCTGGACACCTCTACCCTTGGTTCTGCCATAATGTCGGCGTTCAGACCTTCGCTTATACGAGAAGTTTTATCCATTAAAAAGTCATTAAACAAGTCACAGCAGGCCTTAGAAGGTTCAAGGATCTGGTTCAGGGCAGGAGGGAGCTGAGTTAGCTCCCTGACCACCCTGAACAACTCTGCCGGACGTGACTCCGCGGACGCAATACGAGCACCATAGAACGAATTCTTTGCTGCTTGTATTGCCTCTCCGTAGTCCTTTAACAGTTGGTCTAGGAGAGTCTTGTCGTTTGAGCAAAGGTGTTTCCGCCAACGGTACTCTAGCCGTCGCAGAACCCGCTTCCTCGCCCGGAGATCTTCCGTATACCAGGGCTTACGTTTGGAAGCGGGCCTGAGAGGGCGCTTGGGAGCGATCCTGTGTATAGCCCCAGAAAGACCGGTATTCCAGATACCGGTGAGGGCATCAACAGAGTCGCCGTCATTTCCAACCGTGAGCCCCTCTAGGGCTTCTTGGAACCTTTCGGGTTCCATCAGCCTTCGAGGGTGGACCATCCTAACAGGTCCGCCACCCCCGGGGGGGATCTGGGTAGAAGCCTTGATTTTCACCTCTACCAGGAAATGATCCGTCCATGACAGGGGGGAAATATTATCTATTTCCACCCACGGATTTTCCGCATCCGAACAGAAGACCATATCGAGAGTATTACCCGCACAATGCGTTGGACCCTGTATCAGCTGGGACAGGCCCATGGCCGTCATGGTCTCCATGAATTCCCGAGCCGCACCGGGTGGAACATAGCTGGCCGTGAGGGAGATGTTGAAGTCGCCCAGGACAAGAAGCCTGGGGGTCTCCAGCATCAGCTCAGCGACCAGCTGTGTCAGCTCGTTAAGGGAGTCCGCTAATGCATGGGGTGGCCGATACACCAACAGAATCCCTAGACTGTCCCTAGCTTTTAGGGTCAGGTAGATACACTCGATATAGGTAGTCTGTCGGATGTGGTTCCTGGTGAGGGATACGGTGTTCCTATGTACCAAGGCCACACACCCCCCCCGCCCACCTAACCTGCGCTGGTCCTTCACCGAGTACCCAGCAGGCAGGGCCTGAGCCCACACAGCATCCCCTTCAGGCCCCAGCCAGGTCTCGGTAATGCAAGCCAGGTCACACTTCGAGTCCTCCAGTAAGTCCTGGAAGATGTGGGTCTTGTTATTAATTGACCTGGCATTGCACAGGAGCAGCGACAGGGTTTGTGGCACGGTTGGAGTGACCCTCAGGTCCTTCCGGGTGGGGGAGGGGCAGGAAGGTGAGATAGATATAACACATCGATCCCGCCTTCCCCTGGAACGCAAGCCCCTTCTCCCACCGCCATACCTCCCCCTGCCCCACACAACCTCAATGGGAGCTCCGCCCTCCAAGATGTCATCCCCGGCCCAGGCATCCCCCATTTCCCTAACCTCCCCCCAACCCTCTATGGCGACTGAGGGAGCAGAGGGCAGCCACTAAAGGCATCCTCGTGCTCCCACCCAGGCTAACCCGAGCCTCCCGTGCCCAACGGGAACTGCGCAACTGCGCAGTTCCGCAACTGCGGTGTTTCCCCCAGTCCGTGGGCGGCTCTCCCGAGGCGGTGCGCAGATGCACACCTCTAACACCCCGGGAGGAGGCCGCCCGGCAGAGGGGAGCAGTCCTGGCAGCAGCGGCGACAGCAACAGCGGCGGTGTCCCGGCGTGGAGGCCAAAAGGGGGGCGTGTCAGGAGGGTCCGGTTCCCCGGCTTTTAACCCCGCCGCTCTCACCTGGCGGGGCTCCTCCCAACTTCCCCCTAGATGGTCCTTAAAGGGGCCTTCACGCTCTCACTGGCCGCCAAACGCCAAAGCCAGGAGAGTCCAGGTCCCAGCGGGGTTCCCTGCGGTGTTTCCCCCAGTCCGTGGGTGGCTCTCCCGAGGCGGTGCGCAGATGCGCACCTCTAACACCCCGGGAGGAGGCCTCCCGGCAGAGGGGAGCAGTCCTGGCAGCAGCGGCGACAGCAACAGCGGCGGTGTCCCGGCGTGGAGGCTTATCTCATATTCTTTCTTTCATCTTTTAGCTTTGCCTACAACAAAAGCTTCAGCTTTGAAAGATTACCTTCTGGGAACTGCCAGGGTGGCAACCAAAGATCTGTTGATTAAGAGATCAGGTAAAAGATTCTTTCAAATAATTCAGTTGTTTTTGACACACCATTAACAACTTTGCTTTATGATATAAAAGTACCCAGACAATTAAAAAAAAACCCTTTATATCAGAGAAAGATAATATCTCTCTGTGTTTGTTTGTTTGTTCTGTGTTGAAGGTATTAGAGGCTGGTACCCAGTCAGTCTTCCAGAGGATGTGGTGCCTTCAGATTGTGCAAACATCATGGAAACCATAGTTGGAGGCCTAGAGATCTCTGTGACCTTTGCTCATCCTGGGGACCGAGAACGTGTTCTGGATGCTGCAAAGCTTTTAGGCTGGAATTGGGAGGAAGCCTCCAATGAGAAACTGCAGGAAGACAGTGAGGGCGAATACCAGTCTGCTGCAAACCCTGCCACAGTGACTGTTTCTGTCCCGAGGCTGTGGCTGCCAGTGCAGTGTCTGCTACTCGCCGGGCAGACCCACTTGAATAAACGCATCTACTGCTACCTTCGCTATAAGCTGTATGATCAAGAAGCCACATGGACATCACTGAGGAGGCCAAAATTAGTTGAAGACCAGAAACATGTGACAGTGACCTTTAAGAAAAGCCAACAAATGGATCTTCAACAGAGCCATGCATTATGGTGGTACTTCAGGGAGGAGAGGCTGGAGCTCCAGGTGTGGCGAGCCTTTGGGAATGAAAGCCATGTGGAGAGACCACTGGACACTGACCGCTTGATTGGGTCAGCCTATGTGGATCTTTCAGCGCTTGGAGAGAGCTCAAGAAAGAAGAGAACAGTTAGTGGTATGTTTCTCAGTTGTTTAAAAAGCAGTCGGTAGGGAGCAGCCTTGGGGTCCAATGGGAATGCAGTTCTTCACTCTCCAATCTTTGCATTTTCCCCTTCAGAGACTAATCTATTAATAGTCATGAGCCTCCTGGGCATATTTATATAGTCCGTATTTACGATGTGAAATAAGTTGCCACAAGATGTGATTATGACCTGGTCCACAGATTACTTTTTTTAAAAATGATTTGAGCAAGTTCTTTGAGGGATAGGTAGATCCATCCAGAGTTGCCTGTTGCTCTAATTTGGGAGCGGGGGTGCTATGAAAAATATAGGGAGCAGCCATAACTTGAAAGATACATGTTCTTCATTCAGAGGTATATGCTTCTGATTACTCAGTGCTGGGATGTCTGAGTTGGTATAAGGCTTTTCCAGGAGTGAGAGACATGTTTATCTGTAGGCAGTAGAAACAAAACCAATGTTCATACTTTTGTAAGATTCTGCAGCTTCTTCTCAAAGGTACCAGGTTGCACAGTGCTTTCTGAGCCTTGTTTATCCAATGATTACAGGTGTCTTCCCCTTGTTCCGGCGCAATGCTTCAAACCTGTGGGGAGCAGCTGTGCGTGTTCACATTGCAGTGGCTTCCACTAGCTCCCATGGGCTTGAACTCACTGAAGAGGGGAGCCATAGCAGCAGCAGTGAAGGTGAAGAAAAAAAAGAGGCACTTGGGCAAAAGGTTGAGATCCCTCTGGAACCAACTCCTGCAGCTGCAGACATCCTTACTGAGATATCATCTGAAGCATCTCCTCCTGCCATGGACCATGAGAAGACATTTGCTGCTAGTATCCTAGTGGAAAGAGCCATGCACTTAAGCTTAAAGGGTAAGTTAAATGCAGGGGTTGCTACATTACCAAAAAGTGTGTCAACATGAACCCCACAAACTATTTTTGCTTTCATTTGCAATGCTGAACAAAACAAATTGTTATGTTTAATTTTGGACACAATGCTAGAGTGCTGCAATTGAGTGTCCATCTGCAATTCGCTGTTCTTCATCCATTTTCTACAGCTGTTCTTTTGGTTGTTGTATGCCTTCGAGTAGTTTCTGTCTTATGGGAACCCTTAGGCGAACATATCAAGGAGGTTTTCTTAACAAGATTTGTACAGAAGAATTTCAGGTTTACCTTCCTCTGAGGCTGAGAGAGTGTGACTTTCCCAAGGTCATCCAGTGGGTTTCAATAGCTGATCAGACATTCAGACCTTGGTCTCTTGGACCCTCAAACCACTAAACAACCTCTCTCTCCATCTATTCAGCAAAACTGCACATAATAAAAAGCAAATAAATAGGTAGGGAGTAAGTCTACCAAGGGTTTTTTTTTCCGGTGAGCGGGATATATACATGCCAGCATTCTCTGAAGATGCCAGTCACAGATGTCGGCGAAACATCAGGAATAACCTCTTCTAGAACATGGCCACAGAGCCTGAAAACCCCACAAAAAAACTATGGATGCCAGCCATGAAAGCCTTCGACTTCACATATGCTTAACACTTTGTCTCTGTCTTTCTGTTTCCTTTCTCCATTCTTCATTGTGGCTTTGCAGAAGGATTCAAAGTCCCATGGCTTATGTGCGTATATGTGCCTTCGAGCTGACTGTTGACTTATGGTGATCGATTATTTCCATAAGGATTTCTTATGCAAGGAATACTCAGAGGTGTTTTTGCGTCTGAAATATAACCTGCAAGACCTGGGATGCTTGGCAGTCTCCCATCCCGGTAGTAAGAAATCTTGACTTTGCTTAGCTTCCAAGGTATGCCTTCAGGGTGTTTAGTCCTAATAGGACTTATCTAGAAAAAATTATGTGGGACTCCTAGAGAAGTAATTCCCAAACTATGCCTCAGGGTATGTCAGCACATCACAAAATGAGCCATTGATGCTGCAGTTTGATATTCATTAGTTTGTCATTCATGTCAGAATTGTTTACTAAGCTCCCCTGGGGATTGGAAATTGAGGGCTTGTGAAAACCCTTTCCCAGTTCATATCTGGGACCCCCCCCCCCCCCACCAGAGCAGAGGAATTTGCCACCACCTTTTAATCCCCTTGACTCATTACACAATAACAAACCATGTTACACGATTCTTCCTTGCCTCTACCGGGATAATAAAATGCAGTTTTGAACCTCTGTGGCTCTTCATGCCTCCCTAGAGGTAATCATTATGAATGGCAAAACTTTGGGACACACCTTTGATCTTTAACAAGAAGTTAAGCATTATTCATAGAGGAGAAAAAATGCATGCACTTTCTTTAAAAGGTTATGTTGTAAACAAGATCATCATCATAGAGGTGCCTCCCTCAGGCTCAGCTCAAGGTGGTCAGAATCATATGCCAGCATCTTCCACAGTTAACAACCAGTGCACTTCTCTGTGTGTTCCCTACAGTCTTTCTTCTGGCTCTTTCTGGCTGGCACCATGGTATCAGATCTTCAGGGCTGCTTCTCCTCTCAGATTCCAAGCAATTAATTTCTGGTCCTGTTTCCCATTCAGTGATCCCCTAATCTCCTTTGGCCAGCATCTTTGTGACCTCTGTTTACCTATCACATGATGTTAGCATTCAGCCAGACTTAGGGGGCATTGTAATGGCTAGCCTTAAAGGTGTTTGCTTGTGAATATAACAGGTCTTGTGAGTCAAAAGTACATACAGAAGAAGCTTCTTACCATACCTCAGTATGGGTTCCTATCCTAGTTTGGCCACCTTCCAACTGTTTTCTGATGGGATCGAGTTCATTCATCTGCTCTCTGCACTTGGTGTAAGTGAATCATTCAGTCACTTCTGCAGATACACCAGCATGACCTAACTGCTAAGGAGAGTGCTGTTGCATAGAATCATAGAATTGGAAGAGGCCGCAAGGGCCATCCAATCCAACCCCCTGTCATGCAGGAAATCTAAACCAGAGCACCCCCCGACAGATGGCCTTAACTCACTCCTCTAGGTTACGGGTTCACACAGAAGCATGGAGGAGTTGTATGTTTTCCATTAAGGCTTCAAGGTTGTGAGGTCAATTCCAGCCCAGCAGGGCTGAAGCTCTACTCAGGCTTGCATCCTTCTGCGGATGCTAAAATGAGTCCCCAGATTGTTGGAGGCAGTTAGCTTACACTTTGTAAACCACTTAGGGAGTGCTTAAGTGCACTGATAAGCGGTATAGAAATGTACTAGCTATTGCTATTGCTAAATGTCTAACAAAGTCAGTAATTCAAAAAGTAGTTCACTGGAGCAGTCAAATTTTGGAAGCATCATTATACACTTCAAATGTGCCAGTTTTTTTTTTTTTTTTAATTCATGTCTTACAAAATGATCACTCTTGGTGGAGACATGCCTGTTTTCTGACACAGATAAAATTAGTTTGTTCAAACATCTTTCAGACATGTTAAGGATGCTGGTACTCTAGTAAATCAACAGCTTGTATATTTGAACCTCAACTTTCAACTAGGAGCTTTTCTGTTCTACTTAAATATGCTTATCTTTTAAAAATCAAAATGCCAATTAGGAATAATTCATTAAACTTGCATCTAACTATAAATAACACCAGTTTTATTTTGTATTTTGACATGTAGTACCCTGCCTTGAGGAGAGGTGGGACATTTGTTGTTGTTGTTGTTGTTGTTAGAGAGCCTTACTTTTCATTGGGGTCTTCAGTTTAAATGCTAAAGGAATGCAGAACTAAGCCAGTTCTGATATAAGTCTCTAGTGCTGGATGATGTTCCTCTGTATCCCATGCAGTGTCAGCATGGCAATTTTATGAATGGGCCTTGCAGGGAATATCTCCCTCAATCGTGTGAAAGTTCCATTGAAATGAACGTGTGCTCCGTGTGAATACATCCCTGCTCTTGCTAGGTCCCATTCACTTCAGTGGGACTTTGTGCAAGAGTTGTTCCCAGAGTGGGATGTGCTTTTTTTAAAAAAAAAACCCAAAGACTTATGCAGTAAATTTTGTGTATGTTTTAATGTCTTGTAATCCTAACAAAATTCTTGCCAGAAGCTACATAGACACATTTTGTGCAAATATTTTGCCCACTTGCTATTCCATCTTTGATTTGAAAGATTGATGCCATGTTCTTGAGGAAAATCAGATGCTTTCCACTTGGAGGAATGTCTTTTCAGACCCTTAAGTTGTTTTCACAGATTGTAGTGTTGAGTATCCAAACCTTGTTTGGAGAGAAGCATGCTGTTTATTGCAACAGCTGGTAAAATCCATTTTTATCATTTGTATGTTTTTATGACTTTTATCAACTGTTTTAAATGTTTTTTAAATATGATTGCATGTTTAATTTCTTTTAACTCTCATGTCATCTTCTGTGCTGTCTGTATTTTGTTTTAATTCATATTGCGAGTCGTCTTGTGTCTCGTACTGGGAGAAAGGTGAGAAATAAAAAATAAAATAAATAAGTTGCCGGTGTGCCCTCACATTGGAAGACATGCCTGGTGGGCATCTAACTGAGTACAGTAGAGCAAGGTCTGCATCTGGATATGCCCAGACCAGATCTTCCATGTTGCTTTTTATCATATGACAGAAAAGACACAGTCATGTTGTACAGTGGTCCCTTGTTATCCACTGAGGTTTAGTTCCAGGACCACCCATAGATACAAAAATCTATGGATGTTCAAGTCCCTTTAAATACAATGGCACAGTAAAATGGTGCCCCTTATTTAAAATGGCAAAATCAAAGTTGCACAATTCAGGGTCTCGCAATGCAGCAAATCTAAAATGTGAGCCCAGTGCTCTCTGCCCTATGGAAGTCATGTCATCAAAGCTGTCTTTGTCCCCACAACCTTGATGCACGCAGCATTGTGTGCTCTGAGCCGCTTCCAATTCAGGACGTGGCCACGGGATTCGCGTTCTGTATTGTTCCAGTCTCCGAAATGGCATTGAGGCCCTTTCCCAAAAGGTGACCTTGTTGTTCTCTGTGGATGCACAAGAGCGACTTTGTGCAAAACAGCAAACAACTAGGTCAAGCCAATTAACTGATTAGCTAATCTCTTTTCTCACGGACTTCTTCCCGTGTTTTTGAGATAAACAGCCTGGCTTTGAAACAGCGCATAAAAGGGCATTTTCAAAGCTGTAGGTCCTACTCCCCAAAAACCATTGGGCCCACTCTGACAGTACTTCTGCAAGCGCTTCTGAAATCTTCCAGAAATACTATTTTTCGAAGTGTTCCTCCAAACATTGAGCTAGACCAAACATTTCTTGTCAGCGCCTAAGAAAAACAATATTGGGGGCAAGGTGAGATTTCATAGAGCTATTATTTTAGGTGAACTTATTTATTAATTTAAATATTTATACCTTACCCTCTGTCTAAAGATTTCAGGGTCGCATGTAATAAAAACAGCCTGATTAATTTAAACAGTGTAAAAAGAGAATTATTTTAAGAGGCTACAAACATATTAAACAATTTACCATAGTTATTTTATATCTTGTAGCACCTTTCAGATTAACTGAGGGAAAGGAAGAAAGTGGTAGTGTATGTTTACATAGACTTAAAGTCTACTTAGATGTATGAGACTTAAGCTAATGCTATCAACTTCTTTCATTTAGTCTCAAAGGTGCTACAGCATCCCTTTGCTTCCTGATCCAGACTAACACAGCTATGTCTTTGAATTCTACCACCGTAGTTACTGGAGTTACTAGCCATTTGGGGATTTATTTATTTTTTGCATTGGAGTGGAGCCCTCCAAGGTCTCCTGGAGGAACTAATGTGCTCCCCAGCTTTCCACACTTGCCAACCCTTGTCATAGTACTGTATTGTTTTTCATTCTCTTCCCATGGGGCCTGCTCCCATAGTAGCTGCTTGACCTAAAAGGGCTTTCTGTTCCTTTGACTGTCTTACTGAGAAGTTACATGTGCTTCCAAACTGACTTCATTCCTCCTTGGCTGTTGTGTCTTTCAGGGAGCCCTCTCACCGAACGTGGAGTGACTACGCCTAGCAGCTATGTGTCATTTGTTGCTGCTGATGCCGATAACCCTATTACTACAGATATCATTGAAAATACAGAGTCCCCTGTTTGGGGATTCCAGCAGCAGACCAGGTATGCAACAGGGCCTCTTAATGGACAGAGCTCCAATAACTGCTACTTAAGCATGAGTGAAATTGGTTTCCTGTAATGGAACATTGATGGGGAGAGACGTAGTATTCCAGTCAGAGCAACTGGACCCACACCAAAGCTGGAACAACACCATCCCCTAAGTGTCCACACCCTGCCTGTCCCTGCTGCCAAATGGTACTAGGAGTTTGCAATAGAGAGGAAACTACCAAGAACAAGAGCATTTAACCTTTCTCTTTCTCATCTCACACACAGAGACACACATCACACCACTTTGCCCTACATCTGTCTCCTCCCTACTCCCTGTTCTGCAGCAAAAAACAACACATTTCTTTAAAAATTAAATCAAAGACATTGTATTTTATTGAAGCCACCTTGAGTCCCACCTTTGGGGGAAATGTGGGATATACATAAACTAGTATGTCACTAATACAACACAATATTTATTCATCGCCCCTCTGCCCAGCACCTCCCCTGAGGCAATACAGAACGGATGAAAACTCTTATTTAAAAATCAGATTTTAAGAGCGTGCCCATAATTTAAAAAGCCCTCCTTTTCTTCATCCAGACAACAAAAGGCTAACTCTAGTTACAGGGGCCCAGAACTGCTGCTGACTAGAAATGCTTGAGACAGGACTTTCTCA
The DNA here is from genome assembly GCF_019175285.1 of Sceloporus undulatus. Classification (NCBI taxonomy): domain Eukaryota; kingdom Metazoa; phylum Chordata; class Lepidosauria; order Squamata; family Phrynosomatidae; genus Sceloporus; species Sceloporus undulatus. The sequence goes on from NC_056524.1 coordinate 4,170,525, forward strand.
GTAACAGCACCTTGTTTGTGAAAATCTCCCCTAAGAGAAGTAAGGCTGGATCCACCCATACTCAGTATACCCTCAATGTGCCTTGGAAAGTGAGTTGTTGGACAAACATGGTGGACGTTTACTTTAAAAACAACATCCTACGATTTGTTAAGCATGGATTGGCAAGATATCCTTTGAGCCAGACAGGTGCAGTTCTGACCCACCTTCATTTTTATCCACACATGCCAAACACACTTGCTGAAGTTTCTTTGCTAGAAGTTATTTTGAGATCACTGGTGGGGTGAGTGGGGACCCAAAACCCCTCAATTTTCCCCCTGATGCTTGTGATTGTGAGCATCTACTATATCTACTTAGTAGATTGTTGAATATCTACTATAATAAACAATCTGTACTATGGATTTCAGCCCTTCTGTAAACTTCTGTGGCTCTTGTTGACAATGTGAGGGCATTTCCTCAAAGTAGAAATGAAGCATGAAAACAACCCTTAAATAGACATTAGTCGGTCTCTGTTATTGCTCCCCCTTAGAGGTCAAAAACAGTTTATCAAACCATAGCAATGGCTGTTTAGGCTGCTGGGCATCAGCTGTTTTCAGCACTGTGGAGAAAATTTTTAGTTGCATGGGTAGTTTTCAGATCAGCTTTTTCTGTTAGACACTGCAGAAATGTACAAACAACAACTGGTAGATAGTTCTAGGGACAAACTGTGGCTATTATATTGTTTCCTGCGTTGACACCACCCAGTGCCATCGTTGGAGGTCTTTAAGCAGAGGCTACATGGCCGTCTGCTGGGGATGCTTTGATTTAGATTTCCTGCATGGCAGGGGATTGGACTGGATGGCCTGTGCGGTCCCTTCCAACTCTATGATTCTATGATTCTAAGGTGACCGATACAGTCTCCACTTCTGAATATCCCCACCTTAATCTTTCAGAAGATGGTGAGAGTCCAGTCATGCGGTCATGAACATTGTCATTTAGAATAATGGGATAAAATGCACACTGTGCTCCATCATTGCCTAGAATAGAGGACTCATGTAGTGTGTATTCCAGAAGACACAGAACCCAGACTACCCACTGGGTAAACCGAGAGGAGAGGTGACAAACTCCCCAGGGTTTGTAGAAAAATAAAATATATTTGGGAGAGAGTATTAAGCTAATAGGATGCAAAAAAAATTAAGATGGAAAACAACTGGCCATTCTGGCTAAGGGATTCTCAGAGTTGGAGTCCAAAAAGGTTATATGTTTCATCACCACCACCAGGTTTGGTGGCAAAAGGAGGACACTGCCTCCTATAACAATTTTCCTCTCCCCATGAAAATTTTCTTCAGTCTGCAAATTTTTAGCATTGCAGAGAGTGAGAATTAGAAAACAATTCCCATCTTCTTATTTGCTGTGTTCTCCTTCACTTGGTTACTATGGCTAAATCTTTCCTTTGGGATGCCTAAACTCTGTTTGTAAATGCTCAGCTGATGTTACTGCAATTATAGAAATTGAGAACTAAAAGAACAATACATTTGCAGGGCTAGAATTCCTATGGGAGGGATGTCCTCATTTTGCCCCCACCCCCTCCCCATAACTATACCTTTGTGGCCTAAATACCTTAAAAGTCACCAGATCCCACCTGGTCTGGAAAGCTAATCAGGGTCAGCCCTGGTTAGTACTTGAATGGGAGACCATCAACAAATACCAGGTGCTGTAGCCTCTATTTCAGGGGAAGGAACTAGCAAAACCATCCCTGAGTACCTCTTTCCTAAGAAAACCCTATGGAATTCAGGGGGTTGCCACAAGCCAACAGGTGACTTGAGGGCACATACACACAGTTACACACTTATAACACAGTCCTTCTGTCTGATAGAGTTAACTGTAAAATGATGGGCCCCTGCTCCTAATAGCCCACAATAAAGCTTACCATAAAGCTAGATCCAATTAGAGACAATAGAAGAAAGGAAGGTGGGAGGGAGGGAGGGAAAAAGAGCTTGCCTTTGTGGGCTAAATTTCAGTCCAGTTTAGGACAAAGTAGTGTTAATTCATCCATACCGGATGAATGGAAATGTGTACAGCACTTGTCAAGGAAACATCCTGGTGTTTCCCATATCTCCGTACCCAAAAAAGGCCTACCATCTTCCCCTTTTGTCATACCATTGCAATTGCAATAAAGTTTTATCTTCCTCTTTTATGACTTCCTTCTTTTGCTCTTTACAGGCTCTCCAATGAGCTTCTTGTGGACCCACAGCAAACTCTTGTCTTTAAAGTCTGGCATAAAGCAGGTACTGTATTTTCTAATCATTGTGATCAAAAGGCCAACAGATTTTTTTTAAAAAAAACTCTTTAAAAACTTCCAAACTTTTGTGGGGAGGAAGAAGAATTAAGTCTCATAATACAAGTCATGACCAATGCAGCTTTTCATGTTATAGTGCCCAGTGCCCAATCCTTAAAGCTACAAATTAAAGAATTTGTATCCCTGCTTTAATGGGATTGAAAGACTCTTGAAGATTTCCAGGTTTGGCTGGTGAAGTAGAAAGTCTCCAGTTGAAATCTTCCATCTCCTTAGGAGGAGGAAGTCACCTTCCCTCAACCACATCTTCTGGCTGAAGATCTTTATATGCACCTAATGCATAAAGTTGTTGTAAAAGTGTAATGTGGCCTAAAAACATTCAGTGGCATTATGAGGGTTGGTGTCATTCAGTGCATTAAATCATGGTGTCTCACACTCACACCCCATTGATCTCCTCCTATATCACACCATACAGAATCCTTGGTAATGTGTTTTGTGTTAATGTTACTCATAAATCATTGTGGTGTAAACAACTAGTAAAATAAAATTATACTTCTAAAAAGAATTTTAAAAATTAGAAAAATTAAATTTAAACTTAATTTTTAAAAAAACAAACCTGAGGTCTCTCTCCTTCCACTGAGCCTCGCCCCACTCACCCCATCTCTTCCGCTGAGCTCCAGTGTTTTAAAAGGACCTAGGCCAGTGATGGTGAACCTTTTCAAGGCCAAGTGCCCAAACTGCAACCCAAAACCCACTTATTTATTGCAAAGTGCCATGTCCCTCTGGCTTTCTAGTAACAAACCCTGGCAAACTCTGTGCTGGGGCAATGGCACAAGTGCCCACAGAGAGGGCTCTGAGTGCCACCCCTGGCACACGTGCCAAAGGTTCGCCATCACTGACCTAGGCGAATGCCACAGCGTGTTTCAGCCGAGACACAGATGTTTGGGGAGCAGTGATGTCACCTCCTCCTTAGATTGTCACCTGGTGTGACTCTCATCTCCAGCATCCCCTTAGTGACATCCTTGAACAAACTGATGTACCAAATAAAATTTCAGTGTGAAGCTCATAGAAATCATTGCAAGAGCAAACCTGATTATTTGTTTGCAAGTTAATGCATAGAAGTATAGTGTCTAGATCAAGGGAAGCAATAGTGCCACTCTATTCTGTCTTGGTCAGACCTCACCTAGAATACTGTCTCCAGTTCTGGGCAACACAGTTAAAAAGGGATGTTGACAAATTGGAGCATGTCTCAAGGACGGCGACTAAAATGGTGAAGGGTCTGGAAATCATGCCCTATGAGGAACGACTTAGGGAGCTGGTGATGTTTAGCCCTCTTTAAATATTTGAAGGGTATCACATTGAGGATGGAGCAAGCTTGTTTTCTACTGCTCCAGAGAATAGAATATGGAACAATGGATGCAAGCTTCAGGAACAGAGATTCCAGCTCAACATTAGGAGGAACTTTCTGACAGTAAGAGCTGTTTGACAATGGAACACACTCCCTCAGAGCATGGTGGGGTCTTCTTCTCTTGAGGTCTTTAAGCAGAGGCTAGATGGCGCTTTGATTGTGAGTTCCTGCATGGCGAATGAGGTTCATTTAAATAGCATACCTCCAAAGAGACCCGAAGCAGCTTTATTTTGGCAGTCTGTAACAGGCCTGTGATTCTATGAATGCTGTACATCCTAGGATTTCTGAACCAATGCCAAGTGTACAGTTCTTGCTGTCTGGATTGGGGTGAGGAAGGGAGGGAGAATTACAGGCCCAAACTTTAAAGTGACTACCTGGCACACAGTATGTGTCCAGCATAATAAAGCCTGGCTGCAGACAGCAGGTAGTGTTAATGGCAAGAGCCCAGACTGCCAGAACATCAAAGTTTATTCTTGTCTTTCCTAAAATGGCCAAGTTCTTTCCATTTTAGTTTGTGTTTGGCTTTTTCTCCCCCTCTGCCACCAAAAAAATTAAAGCAGTCCTTAAAAGTTGGAATTTACATTCCCTCCCCACTTTTTGTTTATATCTTGTGTATTGCGATCTACAGGCTCCTTCCCTACATGAGATGCCATCCTTTTCCCATGGCCTCATGGATATACTTAGCAACCTCTTTCTCACAACTGCATTTTTTCCTGCCAAAACAATCCCTGCTCATTCTGCAGCAATTTCAGATTCTACTATACCTTGGATGTTGAACTCAGGCATTTTATCTGGTTAATGTATGATATCTGTTTACCTTGAGAAGAGAATTTGAATGTTCTGTTTGCCTCTCTACAAGAATGCAAAATTTAGCTTTCAGGAGATAATCCAAACAAAGATTACTTTTGTGTTTGCAAAAAAGAAAGGTCCATTTCTTGTTTGCACCAGCTTCCCAGGCAAGGGAGGATTGTTTCAAAGGGAAACAGCAGTCATTCTCCAGTCCTTTCGGTGCCCTTGAATTCTCTCTTACAATGAAACAGAGAAACAGGCAGGGATGGCAGTGGTACTGGACGGGATGTACAGCATGTGAGAAATCCGGATTGTGGGACCAAAGCTCAGAGTTTCTAAATCTGTTTATGGCAGTCTCCACATGAGGGCACTTATGTGAATGATATGAAAAGTTTTATCTGTGAATTTCAAACCGATAATGCTGCCAAAGAGAACAATGACAAACGTACCTGTGAAAGAGCCATGCAGAAGGTGGAGAGACGCACAGAAGTTATAGCAAGTGAATATTTTTTAAAAAGTGATGGTTAGAAATTGGACGTTTACAAACTGAATCAGAATCTTTTTATTGACATGTCTTATGTCAAGACACCCAATTCTACCTTGGGATTTGGAGGCAATTTTTCTTTCTTCCTCCGAAAAAACTTGGAATGTCCAATTTGACTACATCTCCCATCTGCTCCATCTGCCAGCACAACCAATGGGCAGCATAAAGTCCCATGGCATTTCCCTCTGGGATTGGGGACAGGTCATCTTCCACTTAGAAGGAATACCTGGAAGTATTTTAACTTTAGTCATTTTTTCATAAGGACATAGTAGATTGTATAGGCTGATTCTTTGGCCTATATAGTTTAGTCTGTGGGCAGAAAAATTACCATAGATTTGTTTATTTTTATATTATATATACTGATTTTCTGATGAACATTTCAGACTGATATACAAAGAATGTGAGTTAGTCATAGAATCGTAGAGTTGGAAGAGACCACAAGGGTCATCCAGTCCAACCCCCTGCCATGCAAGAAATCACAATCAAAGCATCCCAGACATATGGCCATCCAGTCTCTGTTTGAAGACCTCTAAGGAAGGAGAAGAGTGTGGCTTAGTGGTCTAAGCATTGGATTACAACTCAGAGACCGGGGTGAATCTCCACTCAGCTATGAAGACCTTGGGCAAGTCACACACTCTCAGCCTCTGAAACCCCCAGGATAGGTTGCCTTAGAGTTGCCATAAATTGGCGACAACTTGAAGGCACGCAAGAAAGCAAATACAAAGAATGAAATAAAATTATAACAGTTAAAACCAGGTAAAGTCAGACAACATTAAATAATAAAGCCTAAACTGATAGAGTCACACCAGGGATGGCCCTGCATCTTGCCCTGACCTTTGCATAAGATGGAGCCCGCAGCAAGTCCTCCTGATGATCATGTCCAAAGAAGGATCCACAAGAGGAAACATTCCCAGAGATAATTTGACTCCAATTAACAATTGTAGGTGAAACCAGGCCTGCCTAGAACTATGTAGAAATCCAAGCCATTGATGTCAATACTGGGATCGTATTTTATGCCCAAATCAATGTGTTCCTGGATTCCAGTACCAAAGGCCGTGACAGTGGGTAACTTCAGTTTCACAGAAATTCTAAGGAGCTTCATTCCAATGGGGATTAAAGCCAAAAGAGTGAGAGGAAGGTGGGGCAGGGGCTACACAGAATCTGAGAAATCACCATTTGTGGGAGATGTAGTCACACAGGAGGTCTCCAGGTTTGTGAAGTCTCTCTCAACGGAAGGAAGAAAAGTTAACAAATGGGTGAAAGTAGCATTACTGTCTAGGAAACTCTGGAAGGCCAGATTAGGCCCGCAAAAGAACTTGATTCTGCTTGAGGTTCTCCATCTCTGATTTAGGACTTTAAAAGTTAAAACTATCCTTTACTCCATTTCTGATCAAGCTGCCCTCTTTTGCCTTGGTCTGCACCATTCAGTCCTTAGGACTTAAGACATGTCCCTAGAGCCAAGGATTGCACTGGTTGTGAATTTCAATAAACATATCCTAATGGACTTGTGATTTTGTGCTCCGCTTTCCCTGCAGATGTTGAACGTGTGATAGGATTTGCTTCAGTGGATCTCTCCCCACTCCTCTCTGGCTTCCAGTTGGTCTGCGGGTGGTACAACATCACAGACTTCAGTGGGCAGTGCCAGGGGCAGATCAAAGTAGCTGTCTCTCCCCTTGAAAGTATAAGCCATCTCAAAAAAGAAAGACAGGAAAGAAGCCGGATAAAAACTTCAGGATCATCAGTATGTATATTTCACCTTTTTAAAGTTGTTTTTCTAGTTGCTTGCTTGACAAAATGACCGTTAAGTATTCCCCATTAGCTGCCTAGGGCTATAGACACCTGTCAAAAGCTGCAACTGGATTCTCACATTGGGTTGATTGCAAAGCTTTGAAAAATTACTTCTTTGGAATACAACTCTCCAAATCTGGCTAAGGGGTTACAGGAGTTACAGTTCCAAAAATAACTTTTCCCATCTCTGCTTGGCTGAACATACTCTGGGTGAACACTATGAATTTATGAAGCTTCCTTAGATGTAATTTGGATTGAGCCCAGCTATCTTGGATCCTCTGACAGGTATGCCATGTGCTGAACCTTGACCCATACACATACAGCTCATTCTTTTCTGTTCATCTGTGGCCCAGTCCTATGAACTCAAGCCTGAGGTGATCTTGTCGGAATGATTATGGTTTAATTTCAGAGACTACTTGTCAGTCTGAGGATATTTTAAAAGTTTTTAAATTTTTGTACCATGTAATTGTTTTAACTGCATTTTGTTCTAATCTTATACTGGAAGCCACCTTGGGTCCCATATTGGGAGAAAAGTGTGATATAATTTAAATATTCTTTTAAAAAATCCTCCCACTGTTTGGGGAAATCCCCACTGATATACAGGTAGTTGAAATAAAACTGGACCAGTTGGACCAGTTAAACTCCTCTTTTGAACCTCCCCCATTTAGACTTTGCCTATGCTACAGTGACTTTAGGCTAAATTTATGAGGAGAGTACATTCTCTTTCATAAAACCAAAAGGTCTGTCAGGAAATCTGGTCCCAATAAAATAAAGTGGCATAGTGCATAGGAATAAAATCTGAAAGCGCTGCCACAGAATTAAGGGGTTACATAGGATCATTGCTGACAAACCAGAAATAATATTACATCCCTTCTTGTTCCTCTTCAGGTCAATTTTCAGCTTTTTCACTCCAATGGTTTAAAGGGAGGAGAGACATATTACCTCATTTGTGGGCGTTTTAATAGATTTGTTCTTAATTTCAAGATTTGCCTAAAACTCAACCCACAGAAAAGGAATTAAAAATTGGAAGGGTCTCAAGAGGTTTTAGATTGTCTTTGGGAATTTTGGAGGCCATAAAAATGGGACACAGGCCCACATATGGCCCATAGGCCCCATTTTCTCCATCCCTCTTAAGATATTACAGAACTAGTGGTTCATAATCCCTTCCTTCTTGTAATTTTTTCCCATTCAGAAAGAAAACAAATGAAATAATTCATTGTTGCCAGATAGTTACGGAAGTTTCCAGAGCTGTCGTAACTCAGATTTTTTTTGTTCTGTTTCGTTTTTGCTTTGGGGGCTTCCTTCTTTATTGTAATTGTAGATTCCAACAAGAACTTTTGCCTTCCAGGTGAAGGATTTGTATGCTTCCTTTCCTGCCTTCTCTACCAGAGGTGCCACAGAGCTTTTCAACACCTCATTGAGAGGCCTTGATCCCACCAGTCATGAAGGGTAAGAAAAAGGAACAGAGTGGTGGAGACCTTCAAGTTCTCCAATTTGAAGAATTGGAGAACTCACAAAAGTAGCTTATGGCACAGTGCAGACCGCTTAAAAACAGCAGTCTGCTGGCACCTGTTTTTCCTCTGGAGTGAAGCCGCAGCCGCCAAACTGCATGGCTTTCCTCCAGCGGAAAAAGAACCCACGAAAAGCAGGTTCTTTTAAAGCCGCAGGGGCGGCGTAACAAGTGCAGCGCGGCAACATGCGGATGCCACGCAGTGCTTACGTAACAGTGGTGGTGTCCATGTATACAGGATGCCGCCATTATTATGCTGCCGCCATGTACTAGGGTTGTAAAGCGTGTGGTCATTCCGCCCCTGCGCAACCCTAGTATGTGGGCAGGCCAGCGCAAAGCACACTCCTTCTTTGGAGGTTTTTAAACAGAGGATGGATGGCCTTCTGTCAGGGATGCTTTGATTGAGAGCTCCTGCATGGCAGAAAGGGGTTGGACTGCATGGCCCTTGTGGTCTCTTCCAACTCTATGATTCTATGATTCTGTGTAGTTTGGTGTAGCACCAGAGCTCTCTGTCAGAGAGAGCTAAATACGTCCTAGAACTACAAATCCCATATTGCTGCATTAATTCTGTTGTGTGCTTGAATCTTCAAAGATGGGAAGAGCAATGTTAATGTTTCTTGTGCAAAAGTGAGGTGCCAGTCTGTCCTTAGCAGGACTGGATCCCCTGGGTCCTGGATGCCTCGCCATGAAGAACATGTGCAGAACATCCGCCGATTCCATGAGTCACTGCAGCAAGCAGAAGGGAACGTGCACCAAGCTGGAAGGCTGGATTCCCTGTCCCATTCCTCACGGTCTTCCCTCCTAAGAACTCTCAGGTAAAACCATGTTAGAGACTAGAAAGCAGAATGCAAGTGGAAATAGCAACTGAACAGTTAGAAGGCTCATTCGGTCATATTGCATTGGATTTGCTCTTTAGCAAGTTTTAATCTCTCGTTCCATAACCAAAGAGTGAGTTACTTGGCAGTGTCTAAAAGCAAACCAAACATCACAAGGTGGAGTGATATATATATCCTGTGCAAAAATATATGTAAGAATACTAGAGAATTTACTGTCAAGACTTTTGGAAAACATGCAGGAGTAGCTGTGTTGGCCACTTAGTAAATTCAAACAAAAATCCATCAAGCAGAGATACCTTTATTGGTTGGGTGGGGTTTTGTGGGGATTATTGTTTTTATTGTTGTATATCGTATTTTCTCTGTTGTTACCCGCCTCGATCCTCAATCGGAAGAGGCAGGATATAAATAAATATTTTATTATTATTTATTATTATTATTAGCTGAAATTGCCACATGGCCAGAGGAGGAGGGACCAGCCTGCCAAAGATACTCTCCCCATACCATCTTAACTAAATACAGAAACAAAATGCAGGCATCTTACCAACATCTCTAATTTTTCTCCTGTTTGGTATGTAACATCTTGCCTGATGAAGAAACCAGTGGAGCTTCAAAAGCTTGCAACAAGTAAATTGTATTTTTCAGTTGGCCAATAAAGTTATCCCTGCTTGGTGGATTTTTGTCAAGACTGCTCTTGACTTTGCCTTTATGTTAATAACGATTCTCCTCTTCACTTTATTCCTTCTGTTACCCTCATTCTGCTTCCTGTGCTGTTGGATTTCTCGTTTCCTCTTTTACTTGTATGGTTCACAGTACTATATATATATATGTGTGTGTGTGTGTGTGTGTGTGCTGTCATAAGTAAAATTTGGATTTAAAAGTAGTAGAGAAATGCTTCTTGAAAAGAACAGAGAACCTTATTTTAGCAGTTCTAGTGCTGCAGCCTTCCCCAATCCAGGCCCTTTAAATATGTTGAACTAACATTGTCCAGTGGTCAGTTCTTTGGGCTCTCTCAGAGTTGTCTGGAAACTGGATCCACAAACTTGGAGGCTATTTCTTCTGAATTCCTTATCATTTTGACTGATATGATGCAGTTTCATGGAAAATTTATTCTGCCCTGAAAACTTCTCTTTTAATTCATTACAGTTGGCAGGGCAGAAATGATGGAAAGGTTTAGGAATGGACAGGTAGCTGGTGCAAATGTTAAGAAGAAATAGTCAGGAGATTAGTGCAGGCGCAAGCAAGGTATATTTGATTATATTGGATGCGCGCACACACACACACATTATCCATGGTGTTTGCTCTGCAAAGGCCCTTCATGGCAGATAACAATTGAAGATTTTTTAAAAAAATTATTAAAAACTTCTGACTAATATTAAGATACACAAGTGCAGAAATAACTGTGTTGACCAAATTCCAAACTCGATCTTGTGGTGATACCTTTATTGGGTTTTCAGAACATTTTTTCCGAAGGAAAACTTGGAAGTGAATGAGAATGTATTATAAGCAGAGATGTGAAGAATATTTGCAATTTTCTCATCCCCAGCAAGAAAAGGTCAAAATGTCAGCCATTGCTAGACATACTGCATTTCAGGACTTTTGTGAAAGGTTTTAAAAAAAAACCCTTGTGAAATTTTCATGGAAAAGTCAAATAATGTGAATTGTACAAAAAATCCTTTTGAACTCTCACCCATCAGGAAGAGTAGTGTGAGAACAATCACATGCAAGAAGGAAATAAGGAGAGTTCCATCACTATGTATGAGGAATATTTACATCAGTTTATCCATTGCCCTACATGCTGATTGGAAATCTGCTTTGTGCTTGTTTTGTCCTTCAGAAAAAACCTGAGCGAACTGGATGAGATTCAGGGGTACTTCAGCCGAAAGCTAACCAGGCCCTTCCCTGACTTGGGTCTTCTGCATAGACCTGCAGATGATCTCAGCGGTAGTTGCAAAAACTCTGCCACCAGGGCAGCAGATCCAGAAGGATGCCAGCTGTTGGAGAAATCTAATCATCTGGTATCTCAAGTTAGCAGCCTGATTGTTGGTGAGTCATGAACTATATAGAGGAAAAGGTGGTGCATTCTGTCAGACATATTACTCTAGCATTCTTTAGTAAAGTTTTGGAGGATGAAAACAGATAACAGATTGGTAAGTAGAGAGAAGATGATTCCAGTCACCAGATGATGCAAAGGATCTCAGGTTCCACTATTAGCATCCCCTGGTATCTGCCCACCCAGCCTCTAGTAAACATGGAGGAGGCTTTTCCACACGATTCAAAAATACTGAGGGCTGGAAAGCTGTGCTGGGGCCCCCAGAGCACTGCATGCAATCCATGGGCTACACTTTGACTATGCTGATGTAAACCACAGTTCATGTCGTATGTCTCGAGCCCAGGCTATCTGACAGACTGGGGCTCCATCTGCAAGGCAGAAATAATCCAGTTTGACACCAGTTTAACTGCCAAAGCTCAATGCTATGGGGTTCTGAGAACTGTAGTTTGTTGTGGCACCAGAGCTCTGACAGAGAAGGCTAAATGTCTCACTGAAGTGCAGTTTCCAGAATTCCATAGCATAAGAGTGATCGCCATTAAACATTGAACTGCAGTGTCTAGCATTCCTCACCAGATGCATCCACACTGAGGAAATGGTCCAGTTTGAGACTGCTCAGTGCTGGAGAATCCTGGGAATTGTAGTCTATTGTGGCCTCAGAGACATCTCTGATAGAGAAGTCTCAATGTCTCCCAAATACTAGCATTCCCAGGATTCCCTAGCACTGAGTTAAAGCAGTCTCAAAGCGGGTTATTATTCCTGCAGTGTGTGAGAGAGATATAAAGTCTAGGGACTGGATTCATTCATTAACTCACAAAAGGAGGATATCTGTGTCCAAAACACACTGCTTTGACTGCCAGGGCTCAGTGCTATGGAATCCTGGGAACTCAGGTTTTTAAAAAGTGTTTTTATTAATTGTGGCGCCAGAGCTCTCTGACAGAGAAGGGCAAATGCCTCACAGACACCAGCGTTCCAGAGCATTGAGCCAGGGCAGTGAAAGGGGTCTCAAAGTGCAGTGTGTGAGAGAGAGAGAGAGAGAAAAGCAAGGGAGTGTGGATGAGTAGCTCACCTGGGCTGAGGCTGCTCTGGAAGTAGAAGTGGAGGAGGAGGAGGGAGGCAGCTGAGGGAAGTGGCCAGGACCATCCGGAGGAGCCTCCTCCTACCACATGCCCCAAAGGGCCAAACGGCCGCAAGAGGCTCTGCTGCTCCCAGGCAATGCCTCCTGGCCCCGAAGAGCCCCTTCTGCCTCCCTCTCAGCTCTGAGAGGCTTCTGGAGAGGCGGCTCTAGGCTCCCACACACACACACACTGCCTCCCTGCTGGTCCTACGCGACCCCTGGGAAAGGGTCTTGCGACCTCCAAAGGGGTCCCAACCCACAGGTTGGGAACCACTGCTCTAGGCATTTTAAGGTCCTGCATTTGGTGGAGGTTGACCATAGAGTTGTGTGGAGGACCTAAAGATTCCTGGAGAGAGATTCACTCAGGTTTTTAAAAAGTGTTTTTATTTGCAGTTTTTCCACCTTCATGCAGGGCCCTGTGCCTCTAACCCCAACAAATGTTAATACAGTGGTATTACTGATCTAGCATGCTAAAATTTTGTCTTCTTCATATATCTATTTTCACATTTTGGATAACACATCACAACTATTTTCTTTATCTTTTTTATTAAAACAACCACAACCATACAGACAAATATACACTCATCTTTTATATCTAAAAAATGTACAGGGAACAACATACCTAACTAACAAAAAATCTAAAACTAAAAAACACAAAAACAGAGAAATATAGCTTCCAGCATACCTGACCACGATTCTTTCACATTACCTATCTAACTCCCTTTAGTTTATTCAGAAGTCAATATAGGGGTCATGCAGACCAGCAGCTTGGAGTAGCCATGGCCACTCCAGCACTAGTCGACCCCTGATAAGTGCGGGACCACAGTAACCAGATGCTGCTGTCGTAAAGCTGGCAACTACCGCAGCCCTGAACAGGCCACAGCAAGGAGTGGCTTTTTGCCGCTCCTTTTGTGACCAGCTCTTCCAGGCCAGACGTGCTTTGCATGCAGCTTCCGGCCAGTCTGTGGGCATTCATCATCTGCACACTCTGCCTCCAAAGTGGCCAGAAGGCACTCTTTTCTGCCCAATTGTTTCAGGCCAATGTTATTAAAATAGTCTTAAAGGCACATTATCTTACTACAAATAAAAGTCCTTACTAAGGAAACAAAAATATAAAATATTTTTAACAAATCCTCTACCTATACACCTTCTAAAAACCTAAAGCCATAACATGCCTCCCTTATTTTTCATATATTCAATCAAACCAAAACTATTTTTCTTCAACAGATTTGCAGAACAATGTGCTGAAAAATGCCAGAGATTCTTCAGGTGCTCATGAAGATGGAAGTAGTTTTTTGCCTGCTCATCAGCCACTTTCTGGTGTTCTGGACCAGAGAGAGGAAACTATCAGGAACAAAGTGCTGAAAGATCCCTCAGGAAACAAACCCTTGAGCACCTTTGTAGACAAAGAGCCTTTGTTCCCTACTGGAAAATCCCCTGGTGAAAGAGACATGCTTTATGAATTCCTTGGTCAAGCCAGCTCCCAGAGTGACCTTCCGTTACTTAAACATCAGAGAGAGGAAGATGCCACTCAGTCCCACAGTGAGGGGGAGTATGAAGAGGACATCATAGAACCAAGGATGCTGAATGAAGTCACCACTGTGACAGACAAAACCAGCCCCTGGTCTAGCCTTATCTCCGAACCAGAACAGGAGCCTGGACAAGAAGCAATCACTGTTGGGGTCACTGAGCATTTACTTACAGAAGATAGTATTAGAAGCAGTTCCATGTCCAACGTAACCCAAAATGAGCCCCAGAGCATGCCCAGCACGGCAAGATCCAGTAGCAGCTCCTTTAGAGAAGATGGCGGTGATGAATATGTGGAAGGACAAGACCTTGAACATGGTACAGAAGAGCTTTTCCAACCTGCAGCCCTCTCACCTGTACACCAGACTGAGGATGAGTCTGCAGAAAACCAAAGGACAGATCAGGAAGAAGCACAGGATATCCCTGGAAAGGATGGAAGATCATGCATTTCATGTCATGAGGGTGAAAATTCTTCAACAGTTGCTGAGAAGGGAAGTGAGTGTTTAAATGGTAATTCCCAAGATGAAGAAGTAGTTGATTCCAGTGAGGAGGTGCACCAGCGTTCTGAAAGCTGTTGTGATAAAAATAATGAAGACCCGACTGGAGAGTCGGATAAGGCTCCCAAATCCAGCGTAGTATTGTATCCTTTTTTAGTCTAATCAGCTGAACATCAGCTCTCGTCTTTGAACAAATAAGGAGACATTTCTATGAGGACTCTGCTTTTTCACTTGACCCCATCTTGCTGTGACCAGGAAAGCAGATAGATCCTCACGCGGTATGATGTGATAGCCACTAGCAAAATTAGATTTAAAGGAGGACAGGTGTTTAACCATAGTAACCTTCATTCAGGCTCAGTACAGTTGTCCCTCCGTTTTTGCAGGAGATCCGTTCCAGACCACAGACCCTTGCAAAATCGGAGGCTTGCACTTATTCAAGCCTTATAGGCTTGAATGGGGTGCGCCACAGTGCATGCACTCCTGTGCGCACAGCCCAGGTGCCCGTGCCATTGTAAATAGCAGAGGTCGCCCCTCCGTGCATATTCAAGGACATGGATCACAGATCCACGAGTTAGGAGGGTGACTGTATAAAAATAATTGAGAACAAACATAATGTAGTTATTTATGCAGTATCAGTAAGATATAGGCAAAGCTTGAAAATGTTAGTTTATTGGATTACAACTCCCAGGAACAAGCAGTGCTAGCTGAGGATTCTGGAAGTTCTGGTCAAATAAAGTAACATTCCCAGCCTCTGAAAAGCTGATAAGTTTAGAGACTGTGACAGCCACAACACCTATTCAGGAAAGATAACATGGAAAAACATAACTCAAGATGTGGATGGTTCCGGTTTAAGTCCCATGTTAGAAGGGCACTCCACAGAGCTGAGCAGTATTGCTGTTCTAAACTCATGGTTAAGCTTGTGTTTTTATGCCTCTGGCTAACCTTGGTGTGCTTGATCAGATAGGCTATCTATGCAATCATTCGAAAACATATTTTCAGTACTTATTTGTTGTAGGTGGCAACACCTGCTCATCCAATTACCATTTTTTATGAAATACTGCCTTTGTGTTTTTTGGGAGGAGGCATTACTTAACATAAGCTGATGTTCACGTTATGCAAGTTGCATTTTAATGCTTTGTTGAAACAGAGTTGTGTGTCCTCAGTTGCAGGTACTGTACTTGCAGATCATAAAACTTCCACGTAGCCAAATGGTAGAGATTATAACTGGATCAAGACAGTTGAATCCCTAGTGAGTCTTTTCACAGTTTAAGCACTAAAGATTCCATAAGGTCATTGTTACAGTAAACTAGCATCAATGTCTGGATCTTTGCTGCCCCACTAATTCCTCCTCTCCCTATGGACTGGTTAGCAGCCATAGGTTAAAGTTGGCACATAACAGCAAGATAACAACAATGGAGAAGGAGCCACATTGTTAGAAACTCCATAGCAGTTTGAGACATGTTTGGCCAACATTCAGAGTGCCTTGAAGAATGCCAGCCTTAATGGAGTTGATCCCCTTTCTGGAAAAGTCCTATTCCGGGCTTCAGACTCTCTACACAGGAAGGATTGTGTATGGAGACAACAAACATTCTTCTCTTGACAGTTGACAGTTCTGCTGCCTCTCTGTTCTGCCTCAGGAGTAACTGAATTCACATCCAATTTTTTCAGAAGAGACCAAAACAACAAAGCAAGGCCAGGACAGTGCCTCATGCAAAGTCTTAGCCAGCAACCTCTTCTTTGGGCTGTAGATTAACAGACGCTTAATTCATTTGCTCTTGGAATTAGCATTGTGTAGTCTTGTCCCATAGAACATCCTTTGGTCTGCCTCAGAATAGATTGGACCCTTATTACAGAGTGGTAAAATAGCTATGCTCCACTCCAGAAAGGATAAAAGGGTTGGTTTGCTTGAGGGTTCAGGTAGGTAGTGGACTTTTTGTAACCACAGGCCCAGTATAGCAACCCCACTCACTATCCTTTTCTAGTTAAACTTGCACAAAATAATGGTTCAGCATGACTGGCATACATATTAAATAATATCACAGTACTGTACTTTAACTAGCAAGGATAGTAACCTGCCTTGTTGGAGTCTCTTCCTTAAGTCTGTCCTGCAGATCAGACCCTGTTGTCATCCCCAACTTCTTCCTCCCACCTCAACATTTGGAAGCTTCCATGAGACTACTCAGTGTTTCTTCTCCTCCTCCACTGGCTGCTTCTGGTAAAGTAAGTATAGCAGTGTCTTGTGCTTTCTTCTCAGCCTTCATGAGCAAAGATGGAAGACCACCTCTCCCCTCCCAAAGTAAAAATAGATAGACTTAGTGTGCCAAGAAGGATGTCCAAAGCCTGTGAGCCAAACAGGCTTTACCAGCAAAGTTGTGTGCATTCAGCAGTTCCACCATCATACCCCAGATAAGCCTGCAATTTAACATCAGGCACAAGACTCAGTATTCCCTGAGATTGTTTTTTATGTGGGCTCAAATATTTGGGATTTGTGGATGGCATGTAGAGAGGAGGTCTGTTGTTTGTTGTTCCCAAAGATGTCACAAATAGCTATTTACTCTTTCTTAGAAGCGGAGAGCCACCGTGGTATAATGGTTTCAGGACGGTGGGGGAGCAGGTTTGAAATCCCTGCTCAGCCATAGAAACCCACTGGTGAACAGCCTCAGAGGAAGGCAAAGGCAAACCTCCTTTCAATAAATCCTGCCATGAAAACCCTTGGAGAAGTCACCCTAAGTCTGGGTCTGCTTAAAAGCACATAGGAAAAAAATAACAGAAATGAGAAGTCTCATACAAGATAAACAGGCCTGTGCAAATAGGACTGTGTCTTTTGGCTGTTGTAACTTTACACAATGACAGTAGATGTCTGGACTGCCATCTTACTGCCTTGGTTTCTGGGGAATGAAGGACTGTAGAGTGCTGCTGCCATCTTGCCTGGCTTTTGTGGGATTCCTTTAGGCATTTGGCTTCCTAGTGTGGGAAAATAAGAAAATGGGCTAAATAGTCTAGAGGGTTCTTCACCTAACTTCCATGGATGGGCTTCCAGAAAGCCATAAATCAGGCACAAAAATTATTTTTTTAAATTCTGTTTCCTTCATCTTACTTTTAAATACATTTTTGGAGAACAGGCATCACAATTTTCATTATATTTGCAAAGGAGTCTATAATTCCCCCTCCCCCCCCCAAAAAAAAAGATGAAAGATCACTCATATCCAGCAGGGAACTTGCTGTTTTCAATTGGGTTGACATGCATCATCGTTCACATTGGTATCTTGGTTCAGAGTTGGGGAGGGAGGAATAACCGGATTGATGAATCCACATAGTCTTGGCTTGTTTATGGGGTCTGAATCAACCCTGAGGCTAGGAACAGAGCACAGCTATAAACAGATTTCAGTCAACTTGCTCATTTGCATCATGGCAGGTTTGAGACAACCATCATCCCAGCCATCTTGCTTTTTGCATATTCATGAAGGCAAGAATGTCCTTGCAAGTTGATTCTAGAGGTGAGCATCTTTTGGGTAAAAGAGTGATGGTGAGGGTATTGGGGACAGAGACTAGAAGTTTGTATGTTGCTTTTCCGTTTAAGTGGATGTGAGGGCGATCTGGCTGCGATATCTGTCACCCCATTGATCGCCAGGGTTTTCCGTTTAAGTAATTGGCAGGTTATATGGGGCTAAGAAATGAGCATACAGGAGAAAATTGGGACGAAACCTCAGACTGTTAAAGTGGAGGGAGCATTAAAATCTTGGAAGGGACCAATGTTGCTAAATAATACAGCAGAAGACATTTAGGTGTTAATTTCTATGTGTGTGTAGGAATTTCTTTTTGACTGGTTTCTTTGAAAGGGAATGCTGATTTCTTGAGGAGAGCTTTCCTTGGAGCACCAAGTGTTTTCTACTCAGTGTTTTTTATAGTTGGTCTCAGAATGTTGTTTATGTCAGCCCCAGAAATCCAGGACCCTGGTGTAGGTTTCACTGGGCAAATGACTTATTGGCTGCTACTCCTGATAAAAACAAGACTAGTGGGTTCATATCCCTACCCTTTTGCCTGTGTGAGGAAGAAATCTATAAAGAACATTTGCAAAAGAAGGAACGTTTTGCAAAGACAGAACTTGATGACCCTGACATAATGAGCAAGATCAGATAGTAAATGAGGTGGGATTTTCCATACAAACATTTCTTGATTTTGTAGTGACAGGAACGATCCCAGAGACATAGACAAGACTTGGAAAGGAAGGGGCAAAAAAGACAGCTCCTTTGGAGCAGCATCCCACTGCCCCTTTCCTTGCCAGATGGGGCCCTGACAACCACACACTGCAGCCCTGATCCGGCGCTTTGCCAGCTCTAAAAAGAACAGCAAAATGCTGCTCCTTTTAGCACTGGCAAAAAGGCTTTTCAGTGCTCCTTTGGCACAGCATGTCTAAACACTGCACCAATGAAGCACCATAACGCCCCCGCTATGCAGTTGGGCATGCGGTGTGATGCCGGCATCAGGGCATGCAGCTCTATGAATAAAATGAACTGAAAACTGAAGAGAGCATGTGACTTGTCCAAGGTCATCCAGTGGGTTTCATGGCTGAGCTATGCTATGCTGGCTCTCAGGAATGTCACATAGCTCCTTTATATTACCTTTGGGAAGATTGCTGGGTTAAGATTAATCACTTTTCTACTCTTTGCCTGTCTCACTTAATCTTCTTAGAAACCCGAGTCTTCAGGAGTTACTGTGTCAGACTCATAAGCAATGTTGTTTTCTATTTCTGGTGTACACTACCCAGAAAATTCTTAGTGTACCTCCCTGCAAATAGGACCCATGACCCCAGACAGTTTGGAAGCCAGCCATCTAAATCTCTGTATCCTGTAGCGTTGCATTTGGCTGAAACCCCTTTGAATGGATGAGCAAGGCATGGCAGGTGTTAAACTGGTGTTTGCCCTCATGTCCTAAGCTGAACCTGGCCAAGTCCTTTCCCTGGTGAGGAGTGGAAAGAGGCATGGCATGACTCTAAGTGGTGCCCTGGAAACTATGCAAGGGAAACAAGCAAGAAATTTGCAGATTTTAAACAGGGCAGATGTAAGCTGAAGAGGCTTGAAGAGTCCACCACCGGGTACTGGGATTTTTTTCTGGACTTGGACAGCCTAGATTTTCTTTGCACACACACATAATACCGCCATATTTCAGATCTGAACGTAACTGAAACCATTCTCAATTGAAACGAGTGGAGCATTTGAAGCAGCAGCTCCATATTTGCTGGAATTAGGGGCACAGGACCCCCATGAAAGTGAAAATACTCAAAATTAAAAAACCCTCTCTTTTTTTATCTGAAAGAATACCTCTCTAGGAATCTTGGTCCACCAGCTCAACTCTATGGCCAACATAGAAGTTGACCACAGAATTGCACTGGAAGACTATAACTGCCTAGATAATCGTTTTCTCTAGGAATCTCTAGGTCTGCCAGTATGATTCTGTGGTCAGTGTCTGGCAGAGTTGTGCTTGAGGACCTAGAGATTCCTAGAGAGAATATATTAATCAAATTGTGAATAATCAGATCCACAAAAGTCAAAGCCGCAAATGAGGAGGGCCAACTGTAAAGCTTTCCTCTACAGAATAAGGTGGGCATTCTGCATAATTCTTGTCTTTTGAGAAAGACAAGAGGCAAAGCATAGAGATCAGGGCAGTCAACTTCATGAGGAGAAGGGGTCATCTCTCTCCCATAGGCAGCAGTGTATTCCTGGTGCGACCAAAAGAGATGCAATGCCACTTCTTTTGTTGGTTTTTGGGACAGGGATAGTGGGAGGGTCAAAGTGACTCAGTCTACCATTTTTGGTGATTATTTAATGGTGGGGGCATATTTTGGTTGCAAAGAATTAGACACCATTAGGAGTGAGAATGGAAAACCACTATAAGGCACCAGTATGGAAATAGCAAGATCTCCTGGAGGCCTTTTGGGAGATGCAAAGCAGGGTCTGCCCCACAGGCTGCCCTTTCCCCAACCTGGTACAGAACTTGCTCATCCACTTGCCTCATTTTTCCCTAAGAGATTTGATCCCAACTAGATGAATATACATATGGGATAGATCTCTGCTTTCAAGGTGTCTGTTCTTCTCTAGACTCCTTGAAGCTGCCTTTCCCCAGCTGGTAGGTCATTCTGCTCCACAAAATGTAGAAGTCCAAGGTGCCTTGGGGTGGTTTGTTTCCACTGCAACACCGTTGCCCTTTTCATATTTTTTCACAATCAAGACATCTGTGCAGTGAAGTGGCAACTCTTCTCAAGTCCACAGAACTGCTTCAAACTGCAGCTTCCAAGTAAGAGGCAGCTGCCCAAGCGGGCATCCAGCCAGGCAACATGTCTTCAAATGACCCAGAAAGAGGAGGCATCGCACTTGAATAACAAGCTAGATCCTGTCCACCCCACTTAAGCTTATTGTGTTGAAAGAAGACACACACGGAACAGTTCTCAGGCATGTCGAGAGGTGGGAAGGTGGGAGGTTTTAGGGAAACCCTGTGCTTGTGGTCTCAGAGAGTGCATCCTGCATTCCTTGCCGACTAAAGCTGTACAGAGGTCAACAACATGAGGACCGAGCCAGCTTTAGCTGGTTGGGCTATCCATCCCTTGAATGTTTTCAGCTGTTCCTACAACTCCAGAATGACGGCATGGAAAAAGAACATGCTGCCTCTTTACCTGTCCCTTAGAAAACCTAATTGCAGGGTCAGCACCAAAGAGCCTCTAAGTTCACTCTGCATCAACTGAAGGCTTATAGGAACTATACAGCTATCATTTGGAATTTGCAAGCCATTCTTTTCAGCTTAGGACAGGTTGCAGTGTCTGGAACCAACTACTATGTCCACTAATTGTGGCCACCAAAAAAGAAGCTGCTTGCACTACTCTGACCACAGAATGCTTGCCTGGATAACTAAGGGGGAAAGTTAGTAAAGAGCTCCTCACAGTATCTGTAAAGACTCACAAGCAAAGGTCCATGGAACATTGTGAGGGTGAAAGGGTGGCATCATTATCGTCGTCGTCGTCATCATTTATTTATTTATAGTGCTGAGATGTATCTGTAAATCTTTTAACATAAGCAAACCTTTTAAGATGGGACAGTGTGGTTAGGGGTTACACAGAGGTGCTTGCCTCACAATGCTTTACAAGTTCATGGGTAGCAAGATTTGAATTAAGGACTCCCCAGTTCACATCTTACTCTTGGCCATTGTGCTGTATTGACATCAATGCATGCTTGCAATTTTTCCTACCACAATGCTGTTTCTGTAATCCTTTGCAAAAAGTAGTGAGGCACTGCCCCCATGGCCATTTCCATCTATCTATTTTAAACCTTCTGTGACAAAAATTAGCAGCCAAAAGAAGCCATTCCTGCTGTCTTTCTTCCCTGTTGGCAAACAGTGCTTTAGAGACAATGCAGCTCTCCTTGGGAATTGTGTGTGGCCATGCCATTTTCACTTCTTCTGTGAAATAGTCTTATTAATATGTGTTCCTCTACCCACACAACTCCATTTTTTTAAAAGGAGAGGGTAGACACAGAGAAGCAGGGCTCTGCCTTCCTCACAAATTCTGTTTCCAAGGGGATGAGATGTGGCATTATCATGAAAGGTGAGCCAGGCAAAAGAGGTAATCCTTTAGGGAACAAAATGCAGCCCAAGCCTCCTTTGCAGAGTGGTGTGGAGATCAGTCTGGATTCCCTTACTGTCTTTGGAGTCTTTATTGAAGCAGCAGCTTGAAAATACAGCTCATTGAAGCAGAAGGACATTATTTTCCTCGAGACGCCCTTAAAGAGATTTCCAAAAAGGACAACTGTACGGTTGCACAGTGCTGATCTTTGGGTCCTGAAAAGCAATTTCATTGTTCATTACCTTCAAGTTGACTTTGAGTAATGGTGACCATGAATGAGAGACCTCCAATTTAATCTAACATCATTGCCCTGCTCAAGTGCTTTTCTTAATTGAATCCATCCATTTGGAATGGGGTCTTCCTCTTTTCCTGCTGCCTTCTATCTTCCCAAGCATTATTGCCTTTTCTAGAGGCATGTCTGCTCATGATGTGGCCAAAGTATGCCAGCCTCTGTTCGATCATCTTGGCAGAGTTCAAGCCTGATTTGCTCTAGGACCCATTTATTTGTCTTTCTAGCAGTTCCTGGTAGCCATAGAACTCTTCTCTAGCATCACGTTTCAAATGAGTTGTTTTTCTTTCTATCAGCTTTCTTCACTGTTCAGCTTTCCCACCCATATATAGTAATGGGAAATACAGCTGCATGGATCACTACAATCTTAATATTCAGTGATATAGCTTCACACTTCAGGATTTTATCTAATTCCTTCATAGCTGCCCTTTCCAAGTTCTAGTCTTCTCCTGATTTCTTGACTGCAATCTCTACTCTGATTGACAACTGAGCCAAGATGTGGAAAATCTTCAACTATTTCAACATCGTCATCATCATCATCATCATCATCTACTTTAATATTATATAAGTTCAATAAAGTTATTGAACATGAGTCAACAGTGTGATGCTGCAGCTTAAAAAGCCAATGTGATTCTAGGCTGCATCAATAGAAGCATATTGTTTAAATCAAGGGAAGTAATAGTACCATTATATTCTGCTTTGGTCAAGCCTCACCTGGAATATTGTTTCCAGTTCTAAGCGCCAGAATTCAAAAAAGATGTTAATAAACTGAAGTGTGTCTAGATGAGGATGATCAAAGTGCTGAAAGGTCTGGAAATTATAAAGCCGTATAAAGAGAGACTTGGGGAGCTAGGTATGTTTAACCTGGAGAAGAGATGGTTAAGAGGTGATACGATGGCCCTGTTTAAGTATTTGAAGGGGTGTCATATTGAGGATGGAGGAAGCTTGTTTTCTGCTGCTCCACAGAATACAATCCAAAGCAATGGATGCAAGCTACAGGAAAAGAGATTCCAGCTCAACATTAGGAGGACCTTATTTATGGCAAGTAAGAGCTGTTTGACAGTGGAATAATACACTCCTTCGGACGATGGTGGAGTCTTCTTCTTTGGAGGTTTTTAAACAAAGGTTGGCTGGCCATCTGTTGAGGGTACTTTGACTGTGTCTTCCTGCATGGCAAAATGGGGTTGGACTCGATGGCCCTTAACTCTGTGATTCCGTGTCATCTATGGTCATTATTTTTGCTTTCTTCATTTTCAGCTGTAAACCTGCTTTTGCACTTTCTTCAATAACAGTGCCAATAGTCTGCTATTTCTTGTTAGTAGTATGGTAAGCTTGAGGGCATGGAACCATCTAATTAAAAATAATAATTGTAAGCCACTCTGATAGCCTTTAGGGCTGAAGGGCGGAGTATAAGTACTCTAATAAATAAATAAATAAACAAACAAACAAGCATATCTTAAATTGTTGATATTAGTGCAATGTTATTCTCTTTCAGTCTGGAAGCGGCAGTTATGGAGGCGGGGATGCTGCTGTGGAAATCCCTTTCCGAAGGCAAAACCGTCAGAAGCTGAAGTTGATGCCAGCTGAGCTGCCGGAAGAGGAAACGAAAAGGATAGCGAGAATATTTTCTGCACAGTTCTCCAAAAAAACATAGCAGTGGCGAGAGACCCAGCAGCGTTGCTCAGGCTCTGAAACTTCCAGCAATGTCAGCAGCTGGGACTTGCTACAAAGACTGACTGATGTGAGCTGTGGTCAGGTGCCCAGCGCCTGCAGCCCAAAACCAGAAGTGATGCTCGCATCCACATAAGCCCTCTTTCATTTGGAAGGGAGTTCCTGTCCTGGTGTAAGAGAGAGAGATGTGCCATTTGCTGAAAAGATGCAACAGGGCTTCTTTTCCTGAGGCACAGGCAAGGTCTGACCATCTCTCTCTTAGATGGCAATTCAGATATAAGCTAGATAATTTGGTTAGAGGGGTATCAGCAAAAATACACAGGTACCTGTCTTGAGTTTAGTTCTGGACTTAGCATTCTTTCTTCCAGTCCTCTTTTACCTCCATTACAACAATTATCTGCTCTTCATAGACTGACTTTTTGCATTACTCTGTCAGCGTGGGAGCTGACCCCATGCCATGCTTTCCCACATTTCCAAGTACAGTATCATTAAAAGTCTTGGTCCTCTCAGGAGGAGTCTTCCAGGTGACCCAGTTTTCCAGTGTGGAAAGGAGCAGTTTGTTACAGCAACTTAACCCTGCCATCATTGCAACTTGAGCACCAGCACAACTGTAGAACCATCTTTTCCAAACACCCATCTCCTCTCTTCTTACTTCAGAGCACTGGACAATAAAAATTCTCCAGAATTTTCCTACAAAGGAAGAGAGGAGGTGGATGTTTGGAAAAGGTGATACTACAGCTGTCTGGTGCTCATGTTGCAATGATGGGATGGTACGTTGATGTAATAACGGCTCCTTTCCACAATGAAAATCTCCCCACTATCCTCTGCCCCCATTTCTAACCTGGGGCACCCATGGCCCTCCAGATTCCCCCCCCCCAGCTCCCATAATCCCTCACCTTTGTTGTCTGAGACTGTTGGGACCCATAGGCCAAAAAATATCTGGAGGGCCATAGTTGCATCCCCCCCCAAGACATCAAGTGTGGGAACTGTGTGGCCTTCCAAATGTTGGATGCAAGTCCCAGCATTCCTCACCATTGGCTGTGCTGGTAAAGGGTGCTGGGAGTTGCAGTTCAACAGCCTCTGGAGGGCCAGTTTGGCTTGCTTCTTTTTTCCTCTCTTTTAAAATAAATCATTTGTGGTAGGCCTTCAATATTGGTAGGCTTCCCATCCATGAATTTGAGCATCCATGGATCACCACATCCCACATTATCCAATGGTGATATGGGTTGGGTAATATGGAACTTGAGCTTCCACATTTTTCCCATCTATAGGAGAGCCCTGTAACCAAACTTCCACTAATGGGAAGACCCATTATTTTAACCATATAGAAACACTTTTAGGCTTTTATTTTCTTTGCACAGGGACCTGGGAGAAGAGCATTGTTCTTCTTTCTTTTCTTATGTTTGCAGTCCTTTGTAACACAACCCAGGGTTTCGACCCTGATGGCTGAGGGTGGGGTGTGGGAATAGGTTTTGCATTTCTAATTTTCTCAAAATAACCATCTTGGCCCTGATGTTAGATACCTTGACAACCTGGGAAGTGACAATTTGAAGAGACTGGATTGTGCAGTGACACAAATGAAGATGCTCTATTTTATATGAACAAAATAGCTCCATTCTGTCCTGCACAATTTTCATCTGGACTTCACAGTGACTTACATGCAATGCACTGTTGGATGGAAACTGAATATCTTGATAAAAATGTTTGCGCTTTGTAAGATTTTGTGCATATAAATTATTCTGTTTTATGCCACTTTTAAAAAGCACATCAAGCCTTGAAAAGCTGTGGCCGCCAGTAAAACCGTATTGATTTATTTATTTACGTTTCCCCTTTTTTACTTTTGTGATTTTCTCTTTTTTACAATAAAATAACATTTATATTTTTGTGAACTCAAGTGCATTTCTCATGATATCTCATGCAGTGGTCACTTATATAATGCTGAAGGTTCTAGTAGGCACAAGAAATGGCCCCGGAGTTGGCTGGCGAACCCCAAAAAGGTCTCAGCAATGGCTCCTCTTTATCCTGGAAAAAAGGTTCTAGGCACCACAATACAAAAAGGATGTTGACATGTTGGAGCGTGTCCAGAGGAAGGTGACCAAAATGGTGGAGGGTCTGGAAACCATAAAGCCCTATGAGGAGCAATTAAGGGAGTCGAGTATGTTTAATCTGAAGAAGAGAAGGTTAAGAGGTGGCATGATAGCCCTGTTCAAATATCTGAAGGGATGTCATGTTGAGGATGGAGCAAGCTAGTTTTCTGCTGTTCCAGAGACTAAGACCCAGAGCAATGAGTTCAAACTACAGGAAAAGAGATCCTGCCTCAATGTTAGGAAGGACTTCTTGAGGGTAAGAGCTGTTTGCCCTTGGAAGACACTCCCTTGGAGAGTGGTGGAGTCTCCTTCTTTGGAGGTTTTCAAACAGAGGCTGGATGGCCACCTGTCACAGAGACGGCTGGGATTGTGTCTTCTTGCATAGCAGAATGGGGTTGGATTGGATGGCCCTTAGGGGACCCTTTCAACTCTATGATTCTACCAGGATCATTTACACCATCTGAATAACCCCTAAATCATCTATCCTTGCCCTTGGCCTGGATAGATGCTTGCAATAATCCATCAAGATAAGTCCCTTTTGTTCCTCTATTAACCTTGCTGGACTGTGTTTCTTGACCTAGAATGGCCCAGAGCTCTGTGAAGAATGGTACACACTCTCTCAACAAGTCTTAATTTTCCAAATCGACATTGCTAGGCTCTCTGTGGGTCCCTCTCTGTTAGAAACAAGCACATCCAGACCCTGCTGCAGAATCTCAGCAGCTGCTGTAACATTGGGCAGCATTTTCCTGCTGCCCTTGGCTCCCTTCTCTCCCTTCCGAGTTTCAACCATATTGTCCAAGTTCTTTGGATCTCATTCTCTTCCTTCGGCTCAAACAATGGAGCAGTCTTTTCATGCAACCCCAACTGGATTTTTGGCAGCTGTCTTATCAAATAGCTTGGAGTTCCATAAACAAGTGACGCACCGCTCCTGAACTTGATGTCCTGAAATCCCAAGAAGGGTTTGGCAGAACTTGCCTCACTCTTTCAGACCACTCTTAGTTGCAAGACCCCGATCCAAAGAACAACCTTGCCACACTGTTCCTGGGGGATTCAAAGGGACAGATAAGTCCTTTCCAGTTAAAAACTCCAATGACGATGTATTTTACAGCTCCTTATGTGTCCCTTCTTTTCCATTTTTATCATCATCAGTGGCTGCAAATTGGCAGGACAAACTATTCATGTATTTCCACATTTCCTTGTACAGATACACAAAGATGCTCTCTTTTTTTGCAAACTGCAAGACTGGAAGGAGACCAGCAAAGGCTGGGGAAGATGACTTCTTGAGCTGCAACTGACTTGGGGATACTGGGAGTTGTATTCCAGATAGGCATTTTGCCACAGCCCTGGCAACATCCATAGGTCAGTAGTAAAGCACATAATTTGTATGTGGAAAATCACTGTTTCAAACCCCAGTAACTCAAATTAAAGGTGTTTTTTGTGGGCATGAAGTGATGAAGGGAAAAGGACCCACTCATCCCAAGAGCCAGAGGTATGATGGAGCTTGTCTCGCTGTTCTTCTCCCCTTCAGAAGCCAAAGCAATGACAATTGATACATAGCAGGAGGGACTCTCACCAGCCATTGAGCCAAGGCATGACAAAAATGTATGGCTGCTCTTCCCTCCCTCAAAGGCCAGAGCAGCGGTAGTCAGTGTATGGCAGAAGGGTCTCTCACCAGCTGTTGGGCCAAGGCATGATGAAGCTTGCCTGGCTGCTCTTCTCTCCCTCAGAGGCCAAAGCAATGGCATTTGGTACATGCCAGGAGGGACTCTCATCCGCTGTCAAGCCAAGGCATGATGGAGCTGTGTACAGCTGTTCTTCTCTCCCTCAGAGGCCAAAGCAATAGCACTTGGTACATGGCAGGAGGGATCTCACCAGCTGTTGCACTGAGGCATAATGGAGCTGTATGTGGCTGCTCTTCTCTCCCGCAGAAGCCAGAGCAATGGCAGTTGGTAAATGGTGAGAGTACTTCTCACCAGCTGCTGGGGCCAAGGCATGATGAGGCTGTGTATGGTTGCTCTTCTTTTCCCAAGAGGCCAGAGCAATATCATTTGGTACATGGCAGAAGGCACTCTCACCAGCCATTGAGCCGAGGCATGATGTGACTGTGTACGGCTGCTCTTCCCTCCCTTAGAAGCCAGAGCAACAGCATCTGGAATGGAAATAGGGCCTCTCATCAGCTGCTGGGACCGACGCATAATGGAGCTGTGCCTGGCTGCTCTTCTCTCCCTCAAAGACCACTAGGGTTCAAGAATGTGGACTGAAGACAGCTGTTTGTTTAACAACTCAATGTTGGTCCAGGACTCAGCAATGAAGCTGAGCAATCTGGCCATGAAGCAAACATACACCTCACCATTTACACCAGTTTTGGAAAAATCCATTTAGCAACATCATGCAACAATATACAGCTAATCCTAAATAGAGCACACACATCCCATATTGTCAGAGGGAGGCCTTCAGTCAGTAACTGTCCCCTTAATTTCAGAGTGCATCTTTCTTTCTCCATTCGCAGAAGCCATTTCTCTAAATAGCCAAAGCAGCTGCAGAGTGCTTGAACCCTTGTTAGAATCCAGGCTCCCTTAATGTGTCAAAGATCTATTTTTAAGACACCAACTGATGACCAGACAAGACCAGACCATCAGGTCTTCAGTTTATGAGGAAAGGCAGGTTGTATAAGGGAACATTAAGCCTTTGGAGTCAGCAAATTATGTGGGTGAGACGTCCATTGCGAAGTCTGCGGAGTCAAAGGAACCAAGTCTGGGAATTAAGAAACTCGGCCTCCCTTTTCTTGGAACATCATCTCCATCTTCAGAAATTAACATCACATTTTATTCACGATAGCATGGCCTTCTCCCAAGCTGGTGCTCTTCTAGATGTGTTGGCCATCAGCATCCACTGACTACTATTTGAGTACTGCTGGCCTAAAGTACCTGTTTTAAAGAGATTTTACCGATTCTGAATAGTCCTCATACTGGATAGATTAAGAATGTAAAATAAAGTGTAAAATAGTAACAGGCTGAGCAAAGTTCACAAGCACAGCAGCAACATGATAAGTGTGTGTGGCCTGTAAGTTGCCTCTTAATTTATGGTGATCCCATGAATCTTACTGTTGTTGTTAGCTACCTTAGTGTGAACCTCAACTCATGGCCACCCTGTGAATGAGGTGTCTCCAAGCCTCCCTATCCTCTTTCTTTCTGCTCAGGTTCTTATAGGTTCAAGACCATGGTCTCCGTAACAGAGTCCATCTATCTGGCATGCGGTCTTCCTCTCTTTCTACTTCCCCCCCCCCCCCCCCTTCCTATTTTTTTTTTTTTTTTCCAATGAGTCGTGTCTTCTCATTCTGTGGCCAAAGTACAACATCCTCAGTTTCCTCATCTTTGCTTCCAGGGAGAGTTTAGGCTTCACCTGTTCAAGGACCCATTCGATTGCCTTTTTGGCTGCCCATGGTATCCTCAGCACTCTCAATAATTTAAAATAATTTTAGGTACTTTTGAAACAGAACCAAAGAATCTGAGGAGAGACTTAGGGAGCTAGGGATGTTTAGTCTGGAGAGCAGAAGGTTAAGAGGCTGGATGGCCATCTGTTGTGGATACTTTGACTGAGAGTTCCTGCATGGCAAGGGGTTGGACTGGATGACCCTTGTGGTCCCTTCCAGCTCTATGATTTTATCCAGATGCTCTCTACCTGGCTTCTGGGATATAAGTACTGTACTGGATCTCTTCACAGATGTAAACATCCCTAACATATAATGTTATTCCTCCTCCTTTCCTGTTCGGCCTATTTCTCTTTAAAAGGTTATACCCCTCTATAAATTGGAAATATTGGTGTGGTACAGACTTCCCAAAAAGGGAGGCCTGCCGGCGCCTGTTTTTCCTCCACAGTGAAGCCGCAGCTGCAGAGGAAAAAGACCCCATGAAAAGTGTGTTCCTTTTGCCCCACAGGGCGGACGTCGCAAGTGGGCCAATGGCACACTCGTAACGTCACAAACGCAGTGCGACATGCAGACGCTATGCGCCCGTCACGTCACAATGGCGGCACCTGTATACATGGGGCGCTGCCATTGTCACGGCGCCGTGCCATACTAGGATTAGGGACCATGTGGTTGCCGCGTGGTCCCTTAACCCCAGGACGGCACCAGCACGGTGCTTTAGCGCCGTGTGTACCACACCATTGTGAACACTTTAAAAAAAGTTCAGGCTTTTCAACTGTAAAAAATAAAGACAACTGCAACTTTTAGTGCCCCTTTATTTGTTGTTGTTGTCACTGCACAGTCCACTGAACAAAAACAGGGTTGGGGGAAAAGGCTAGAATCTGGATTTCACACACACACACACACCCCTCTAAGGAGTCCCAGAGCAGCCTTGAGCATGCCCCTTACTCCTAGCCTCAGCTTCCCATCTGTAAAATGGGAACCAAAGAGGCCATTGTACCCAGGATAATTGTACCCAGCGGGTCCATCAATCACTATGTAAACTGAGTGGAAAAATCAAGAATGACATCTGTGGATTCCTGCAAGGCATGGGGTTGGAGTACATGGCCCTTGGGAGGGGGGTCTCTTCCACATAACTCTATGATTCTGAGATTCTTAATGGTATACTTCTGCATCATGGGAGGAAAACCCTGAAGATATGGCCAGATGTAAGTATCCTGGCACTATTTTAAGCATTTGGGGCAGGGAGTGGAGTATATTTGTGTGTTCTTGCACTCGCTGAACTTGTAACTGATCTCTGTTTTCATCCGTCCACATTCAGCCGAAATGTCATCCTGGGACAGCTTATAAGCAAGGGTCCAGACAAGATGTTGAGTGAAGTGGCTTAGAGATCCAACAGAGGATAGAGGTAGAATGAACTGCCGCGGCTCCCGCTGACTTTTTAGCATTTATTACTAATACTTGGAAACTACCTTTCAGCAGGAATACTCTCAAAGCAGCTCTCACGAAAAATCTGAAGACAGCTGGGACTAAGTAAGGAATGTTTATTTTCTTTACTGCTGGTGGGTTCAAAGGTCTTCAGACTTAGAAGGTGGGATGAATTTTGTGACAGAGGCTGCCTTATAGACCAACTCAGACTCCATGTGTCCCAATGTTTTCTATATTCTCCAGGGTTGCAAGCAGTGTCTTCACTAACCCTGATTGTTGCTGTAGTTGAGTGCCTTCAAGTCATTTCTGACTTATGGAAGTCCTAAGGAGAACCTATCATGGGGTTTTCTTGGCAAGTTTCTTAACCAGAGGGGCTTTGCCATTGCCATCCACTGAGGTAGAGAGAGTGTGACTTGCACAGGGTCAACCAGTAAATCTACTTGGTGAGATTGCTGGGGACAGTGCAGGTGTTCTGCTTTAGAGCAACAGCCAGAACTTGGAAATAACTATCCACCAAACAGGGATACCTTTATTGGCCAACCAAAATGCACAATACACTTGTTGCAAGCTTTCAAAGCTCCACTGGCTTCTTCACCAGGCAAGATGTTACATACCAACCAGGAGAAAAATTAGAGACGTTAGTAAGATGCCTGTATTTTGTTGTTTCTGTCCTTAGTTAAGATGGTATGGGGAGGGTTTGGTGGATTTTTGTTTGAATTTACTAAATGGCCAACACAGCTACCCCTGTATGTTTTTTGGCAATAACTAGTTACACATAACAGTTACTCTAACTAGTAGTTTTTAATATAGTGAGAATGTAATAGAAATACACAGTAAAAATAATATAGGGAAATAAGAGTAAAGCTTTATTAGTATAACCAGTAACTAGAAGCACAAGATTTTTTCAAGTTTCATACGATACCAAGGTTAGGATTTTCCCTCTTTAAAAAAAGGTTAACAGAAAGCAATAGAAAAGTAATGGACAATGCAATGAGTTCCCTTATCAGTGCTAAATTTCCCCCTCATTTTCTAAAAAGTAATAGAAACTAATGTTGTGCAGAGTGCAGTGAATTTGCACATGCATTTCCCAGTGGACAGAGCAGTGATGGCGAACCTATGCCACGTGTGCCAAAGGTGGCACTCAGAGCCCTCTCTGTGGGCACACATGCTGTCGCCCTAGCACAGAGTTTGCCAGAGTTTCTTACTAGAAAGCCAGAGGGACATGGCAGTTTGCAATAAATAAGTGGGGTCTGGGTTGCAGTTTGGGCACTCGATCTGTAAAAGGTTCTCCATCACTGGGATAGAGCTTTTCTCCCCATT
The DNA here is from genome assembly GCF_019175285.1 of Sceloporus undulatus. NCBI lineage: Eukaryota > Metazoa > Chordata > Lepidosauria > Squamata > Phrynosomatidae > Sceloporus > Sceloporus undulatus. The sequence goes on from NC_056524.1 coordinate 4,202,694, forward strand.
CCATGTACCAACCTGCACTGGCTTCCTCCTTCAGACTGATGTGCAACGGGTGCAGCCAATGGGCAAGGTTAGAACCATACAGAACTCCAGATGTTGTTGGAGTGTTGCAAGTCCCAGGACTCCAGCCAGCATAGCCCGTTAAAGAATGCTGGGAGTTGTAGTCCAGGAACTCCCACCCCTGATTTTGGCCTTTGTAAGACTCATAAATAAGTCAAGCCTCACCTGGAATACTATGTCCAGTTCTGGGCACCACAATTCAAAAAAGATGTTGAGAAGCTGGAGCATGTCCAGAAGAGGGCAACCAAAATGGTGAAGGGTTTGGAAAGCATGCCTTATGAGGAGAGACTTAGGGAGCTGGGGATGTTTAGCCTGGAGAAGAGAGGGTTAAGAGGTGATATGATAGCATTGCTTAGGTATTTGAAGGGGTGTCACATTGAGGAGGGAGCAAGCTTGTTTTATGCTGCTCTAGAAAATAGGAAACAGAGCAATGCATTCAAACTACAGGTAAATTCCACCTTAACATTAGGAAGAACTTCCTGACAGTAAGAGCTGTTCAACAGTGGAAGATGCTCCCTTGGAGGGTGGTGGAGGTTTTTTCTTTGGAGGTCTTTCAACAGAGGCTGGATGGCCATCTGTCAGGGGTGCTTTGATTGTGAGTTCCTGCATGGCAGAAGGGCGCTGGACTGGATGGCCCTTGGGGTCTCTTCCAACTCTATGATTCTTTGATTCTAAATAAATTAATGTACATGTTATATCTGTTGTTGTGTGCCTTCAAGTTATGGCGACCCTAAGACCCTATAATGGAGTTTGCTGGGGCTGAGAATGTGTGACTTGTCCAAAGTCACCCAGTGGCTTTCCATGGACAAACGGGGAATCCAACCTTGATCTCCAAAGTAACAGTTACCCTAACTAGTTGCTTTTAATATAATGAGAATGTAACTCAGATATACCGCAAAAGTAATGTAGTGAAATATAATGTAATAATTGTAATGAAATGAATTGTAATGTAATGAAATGAAATACAATAATGTAGTCCAACCCTCAAACCACTACACTACACTGGTTCTCGCATCTTATATACTTTGCAGATTTGCAAAATAGTTAAGCATATATGCTTAGCTATTTTGCAAGTCTGCTTTCTGTATTAGAATCACAAGTGAGGTGCTGCACCTCTTGTAGACTCAATTGTTCACAAGTTCAAATCTTGTGCACACCAAGAGAAGTTTTGTTCGACATTGTTTTTCATAGAGTGCCACCTATTTTACTGGACACAGATCCAACTCAGGTTCTAGAAACTGCTCTTAATAAAAATAGGTTAGCACACACTGGCACCATGCTGTAAGATATTTGCTGACCCATTTCCATCAAGAGATGAGATCTCTCTGGAAACAGATCTTGGGTAAGGATGTCCACTAAGTAATGCCCTTTGACTCAGTAACTAGATTTTGATCATGATCAGGGAATGTATCTAATCATCACTTTCAAGATGAAGAAGTGACTTCCTTCTCCATCCAGGAAGACCAGTAAGTGATCCTGTGTTCTGGGGATGGAGAGGATCACTGTTTGCCTGGCCTCATAGCATATAACTTGGCTCACTTGCCAGGAACTGCATCCCTAGCTCTGCAAATGCTCTTCCTGGCCTTCATAACAACAGACTAAAGCTGCAGTTCTAGACACACTGCCTGGGAATAAATGCCACCAAAATCAGTCCGACTCACTTCAGAAGGGGTATGTATAAGATTGTAATTGGTGGTGTAGAAGTGTTAGAGCTTGTACTGCTAAATTCTGGAGGCTCTTGGAGTAGCAAGGACAATGTCAGTCCTCCCTAGCCATGGATTCTTTATCCACAGATTCATGCATCCACATCTTGAAAATATTTTTTAAAAAATCTATAAATTCCAAAAAAGCAAACCTTGATTTTGCCATTTTATATGAGGGATGCCTTTTTACCATGGCATTATATTTAATGGGACTTGGGACTTGAGTTCCCATGGATTTTGGTACCCACGAGGGACCCTGGAACTGAACCCCAGTGGATACCAAGGGCCCATTGTATTAATAATCAATATTACTGTATATTCTCATGTATAAGTCTAGAAAGTTAGTAAAAATATTGACCAAAAAAACTGAGTTGACATCCATGAGTTAATGTAAATATTGTTCTTTAACTCTCTCTCTCTCTCTCTCTCTCACACACACACACACACACACACACACACACCATCCCCTGGTGAAAGGCAAGTGTGTAAACTGTCCTGGAAACACTGACCTGCTTTTACTCTCTCATCCATCCAGCCTTTAGGATGGCACAGTTATGTCTGCTGGAATTTTGTAAGTTCTTTGCCATTGTTTTCTTTGCTTCATCCTTTAGATCCTTTGTTACATTCCTCTAAATTTTACCTTCAACTAATCCATGGGGCATATCAAAATCCAGAAGTTTGGCCCCCAAACCTGCCCTCGACTTATACATGAGGTCAACATATAGTCAAGCATGTACAGTAATTAATATTTATCATCATCATCATCATCATCATGTAATAAAATATTTTTTTCTTTTCCAGACTTATTGCTAGGACAAAGCTCTTTCTTAACCTAGCAACCACAGACTGAATGTAACTTTGACTGACTCTCTTCAGTTCATGAGACCACAATGGTGGGCCTAAAACCCACGGACATCCCCCCCTCAGCAACGGTCAAATTTCTCAGTGCTGGGACAGCGGCATGCATTGCCGACCTCTGCACCTTCCCTTTGGACACGGCTAAAGTCCGGCTCCAGGTATGTTTTCCTCTCAAGAGGTGAGGTCCCTGCTTTTCTTGTGATGAGACTTGAGATGTGGAGGTGTTGGGGCCAAACTGAAACTGAGCAAGACTTGGAAAAACTACTTTTGGAAACATTACTTTTTCACATAGCCCTGTTGGCTGGGGTATTCTGGGAGTTATAGTCCAAAAATTGACCTTTTCCAGTCTTTGAAACTGGTTACTCTAAAGGTGATGGGGAGAGAAAAGCAGGATAGAAATCAAGCAAATAAATAATAAAGTAAAAGAGGTTTTGCAGTGCAACACTCTGCAAGTCACTAACTGCTTTGATACTTATTCAGTAGTAGCTGGTTCCTCCCATATAAGTGGGATAGGATAGCTAATTTGATTTTGAATCCAGACTTTTAATGCACTAACCATGGGGTTGAATTTATTTGGGGGTTATTATCTCCTGTTGTCCACCATCCTGCTCAGGTCTTGCAAACTTAGGGCAGCCTGGCTTCTTTGACTGAATCAATCGACTTGTAATGTAGCCTTCCTCTTTTCCTACCACCTTCCACTTACTCAAAATTATCACTTTCCCCCCCAAAAGTCATGTCTTTTCATGAAATGGCAATGAGAGCCTCAGTTTAGTTGTTTTGGTTTCTAGGGAGAGTTCAGGCTTGCTTTGCTCTAGGACCCATTTGGTTGTCTCTTTGACCATCCAGGGTATCTGTGGGACTCTCCTCCAGCTCCACATTTCTAATAATAACAATAGTATTTATTTCTTGCTGCCTCTTCCAATGCAATGAAGTTGATTGTCTTCCTGGCAGCTTGTTTCACTGTCCAGCTCCCAAAACCATACATAGAAAGCTGGTAGAAGACCATAGGTATAGTTATAGGTATATGATGTATGTTTAGGCATGTATATACTCTGTGTGTGTGTGTACACATACATACATACAAGCTGAGTCTCCTTTATCCAAAATGCTTGGGATTTTGTTTTGGATTTTGGTATTTGCATCTGTATAATGAGAGATCTTGAGGATGGGTCCCAAGTCTAAACACAAAATTCATTTATGTTCCATATGCACCTTATACACATAGCCTGAAGGCTACTTTATACAATATTTTTAATGATTTAGTGTATGAAACGAAGTCTGTGTACACTGAACCATCAGAAAGCAAAGGTGTCACTATCTCAATCACCCATGGGGAAAAGTTTGCTTTTTGGAATATTTCAGGTTTTGGAATTCCAGATAAGGGAGACTCAATCTTTGTAGGTATTAATTAGACATACTTATGAATGCCCTAAGAACATCCAATTACTCCTGACAATATCCATTTCTCTTGAAGATTCAGGGAGAATCAAAATCGTCCAGAGCAGCCAAGAATGTCAAATACAAGGGGGTCTTTGGTACCATCACAACCATGGTGAAGATGGAAGGACCCAAGAGCCTCTACAACGGCTTAGTGGCCGGTCTCCAGCGCCAGATGAGCTTTGCGTCCATCCGCATTGGACTCTATGACTCCGTGAAACAGTTCTACACTCCAAAGGGATCAGACAGTAAGTTGGCAACTACCAGAAACCATAACCACTGATTGGCATGGCAAAAAATACAATTTCCTATAGCTTGGAATTGACACATTGTAAGTAACACATTGAGGCCTCAGTATCCTGAAGGCACCTAATCCTGTCTCCTCTTTGAAGCTATACAGGGTCAGCCCTGGTTAGTACCTGGATGGAATGAATTCCAATTGCTGTAGGCTCTATTTAAGAGGAAGGCAATCACAAACCAACTCTTGAGCACTCTTTGCCAAAGAAAACCGTGTGAAATTCATGGGATCACCATAAGTTGAAGGGGAACCTGAAGGCACATACAACAACAAAACAACATGTTATAAGTAATAAATTCCATTTTTAAAGTCTCTGGTAATGAAGTGATAGCAGATTTGCATTTCAAAAGTAATATAATAGGTGAGAATGAAGTCACTTTAGTGACATAATGAGTATGTAGAAAGATCTTGTAGCAGCTTTGAGACTAACTGAAAGAAAGAAGTTGGCAGCATGAGCTTTCATAGACTTCAGTCTACTTCCTCAGATGTAATGAGTAAGGCTTTCTAGTTGCTTTTGAAAACTCACTTCCTAAAGCCATTTCTGGAGGCATTTTAATCAGAATTCTAAAGTTTTCTTATAAGCACTAAAAAATTTTTTAAAGCAATGGAAAAGTTGTGAGGAACAAAATGGAGCTCACACTGAGCTAATTCTTGCTTGCTGTTGGATGGCTACAAGTCATTTCCAACTTATGGCAACCTTCAGGTGACCCTCTCATGAGGTTTTCTTGGCAAGATGTATTCAGAGGGGGTTTACCTTTGCTTCCCTCTGAGGCTGAAAGAATGTGACTTGCCCAAAGTCACCCAACCAAGTGAGAACTCGAACCCTGGTCTCCAGCACTCAAACAGCTATGCCACTCTCCATGCACAGTTATTTGGGTATAGGATTGACTTCTGCCCAGGTGTCATGGGTGGCCAACACATAATATATACCTTCTATCCCTCTTCCTCTCTCTCCCACCCATCACCTTTCACAGATGCGAGTATCTTCACCCGGTTGCTTGCTGGGTGCACCACTGGAGCCATGGCGGTAACATGCGCCCAACCTACAGATGTGGTGAAAGTGCGCTTCCAAGCACACATCAGCCTAATAGGGGGACCCAAGAAGTACAATGGGACCGTGGATGCCTACCGGACCATTGCCAGGGAGGAAGGAGTCCGAGGCCTTTGGAAAGGTAATGGACCCTTCGCTGGATCCTGCCAGTCTTCACCAGGCATACTGGGTGGGTACAAGGGAGAGGCTTCCTTGGTGGCTGCTCCCAGGCTTTTGAATGCCCTCCCTTGAGATGGTCTTTTACTGGCTGTGCTGTAGAATTGAGAGATATAGCTGTGTTAATCTGGAATATTAGTATGTAGCATCTATGAGACTAACTGTGTAGAAAAAGTTCTAGAGACTAAGGTCCAAATACATCATGGTCTCCCTGGTCTCTGTGGTATGTCCACAGTCTCCATAATAGACCTTTTTGCTTTGTCTCCTGCAGGGACTCTGCCCAACATCACCCGCAACGCCATCGTGAACTGTGGGGAGATGGTCACCTACGACCTCATAAAGGAGACCCTGCTAAAGTACCAGCTGATGACAGGTGAGGAGGCCACTCCGTTCCCAAATGGTGGCATGAAACCTCAGTCTAAGGTTGCCAGTTCAGGATTTTCCCAGGTCCTGAGGGTCTCAGGTGGAAACCTGAGATCTAGGGATGGCCCCTGGTGATGGTATTTAGTGTTATGCATTAAGTACCAACTACAGGTGCGGAGTGTTGGACTACAACTCTGGAGACCATGGTTTGATTCCCAGCTCTGTTGTGAAGCCCTCTGGGTGATCTTGGGCAAGTCACAAGCTCTCAGCCTCAGGGGAAGACAATGGCAAATCTCCTCTGAACAAATCTTGCCAAGAAAACCCCATGATAGGTTCTCTTTAGGGTCACTGTAAGTCATAAATAATAAGTCATAGAAGAAGAAGAAGAAGCCGCCGCCTTGAAGGCACAACCCATAAAGGAACTTCCCTGCTTTCATCCTCACAGATAGGCTATGTGGGTTTGCCAGGACAGGAATTTCTCAAGCTCTGAATTTTCAGAGCCAACCCAAACCATGAGATGGAGGGACAAGTTCTTCTGATGTCATTGGGCACAAGACATTAAGCAGTCAGAACATGCTGCTCAGAGCATGTAGTTCAGATAATAAATGGCAAGTCTATCAAATGAGAGAATACTTTTCTGGTTGGCAACTTAAGTTCTCCAAACTCTGTCTTGAACAGAGGGGGAAACCCACATTTTTCTCATCTGTTTTCAACACCTTTGCAAATCCTCCTTTTAATAACACCATCATAGAATCTTAGAGCCAAAAGGGTCCACAAGGGCCATCTACTCCATCTCCCTGATATGCAGGAATATACAACTAAAGCATTCCTGGAAGATACTCATCCAACCTCTGTTAAAAGACTCCAGAGAAGGAGAGTTCATTTCCCTCTGAGACAATTCATTCTACTATGAAACCGTTCTTCCAATCAAAAAGTGCTTCCTAATGTATGATGGAATCTATTTGCTTGTAATTTGTACCCACTGATTCATTTTCTCATCTCTGGAGCAGCAGAAAACAAACTTGCTTCATTTTCTACACGACATCCCTTTCAGATATTTAAAGATAGCTATTATGTTGTATCTCAGTCTTCTCTTCTCCAAGCTAAACATACCCAGCTCCATTGGCCATTCCTCATCGCTCTTGTTTCCCAGACTCTTTACTATCTTCCTTGCCCTCATAAAGTCATAGAATCATAGAGTCGGAAGAGATCCCAAGGGCAGCCACCCAGTCCAAAGCACTCCCTCCTCTGGAGCAATTCCTACTTGTCAATATTCTTCTTGAACAGTGATATGACAAGAATGTAAATGCTTAAATTGAATTTTAAAAAAATCTTACATAAATTAGACACTTTATTGTATAACTCATCAGATTTGGTATAGAAAAACATTTGCATCAACAAGGAAGATAACACAGAATTGTAGATGTGGAAGTGAGTCTTGAATGAACGTGATTAAAGTAGATGTAAAATATGATGTAGAGTAAGTGGATGAATATTGGTGGTGATGTAATCTGGATTATGACTATGTCATTTTTAATTTATTTTTTAAAATTAAATAATAAAGATATAAAATATCCTCCTTGAAATGTGGCGTCCAAAACTGGTCACACAGTATTCTAGGTGAAGTCTGACCAGAGCAGGCTTGTGAACACATATATTTCAATCCACCCTCAGTTTTAGCGTCTGAATCCTGAGAAATTGCCCAATGGAGAATTTTTCTAGGGCAGAAAGGCAGACAGATTTGGCTTCCCCAAATCCTTAAATATCACATGCCCAATTTTTGTTTCTGACAGACAACTTTCCCTGCCATTTTGTTGCTGCCTTCGGAGCTGGTTTCTGCGCTACAGTGGTGGCATCTCCTGTGGATGTAGTGAAAACAAGATACATGAACTCCATCCCGGGACAGTACAAGAATGCCCTGAATTGTATGCTGACCATGGTGGTGAAGGAAGGGCCCACAGCTTTTTACAAAGGGTGAGTGAGATGCTTTGCACTGCCAAATGTACAGCCCAAATGTTCGTAGTGTGTCCTGTCATGTAATGTTTCTGAGGTCCCCTCTTCCTGCTTCTGCTGAGCCAAATAGGACCTCCAGAGAGCACTTATCTTTAGCTGCCAGCACCCAGTGATTTGAATTCTCTTTGCATAGCAATGCAATGGGAACTTGCTGGGATTCCATTTGCACTTTCCATATCTGACACTCTGGCAGCTTTCTTTCCCCACAACCTTGGCCAGGAGATGAAACTGATCAAAAGGCAAATGAAAAGAAGTGTGAGCTTTACAGCCAGCCCTCCATATTCACATATTCTTCATCCACTGATCCAAGCATCCAAGGCTTGAAAATATTCCAAAAAATAAATTCCAAAAAGAAAACCTTAACTTCCCCATTAATTATCCATTGTATTTAATAGGACTTGAGCATCATTGGGTTTTGATTTCCATGGGGGGGGGGGTCTTGGAACCAAACTCCAGCAGATACCAAAGGCCTACTGTAGAGGTACTTTTACAGAAAAACTGTTTCTTAGCCTGGAGAAGAGGAGGTTAAGAGGTGAGAGGATAGCCCTGTTTAAGTATTTGAAGGGATGTCCTATTGAGGAGGGAGCAAGTTTGTTTTCTGCTGCTCCAGAGAACAGGACCTGGAGCAATGGATGCAAGCTCCAGGAAAAGAGATTCCACCTCAACATTAGGAAGAACTTCCTGACAGTAAGGGCTGTTCACAGTGGAACACACTCCTTCCTTGGAGAACAGTGGAGTCTCCTCCTTTGGAGGTCTTTAAGCAGAGGCTGGATGGTCATCTGTCAGGGCTGCTTTGATTGAGAGTTCCTGCATGGCAGGAGGTTGGACTGGATGGCCCTTGTGGTCTCTTCCAACTCTACGATTCTATGATTTATACTTAAACAGAGGCTGGATGGCCATCTGTCAGGAGGGCATTGATTGTGTATTCCTGCATGGCAGAAGGGGGTTGGACTGGATGTTCCCTTGAGGTTGCTTCCAACTCTGTGATTCTAAGTAAGAAATCTCCATGGCAAAAAGATGTCTCTTTATGCGAAGGATCACTATTCCTTCGGACACAAGGGTTACTGGTTACAGACAGATTTGATCGTTTCTGCCAAACCGGAAAGATAATTATAATTCCTGATGCAACTAGGTAAAACATTATCCTATTCTATTCACAGATCCGATGGAATTTGTAGTCTTTGATGTTCATTGGGGTAGCTAGGGGTCTGGGACCTTTTGTCCAGCCTCAACCAGCTTCCACAGGTGGGACAGGAGCCCTTTCCCCCCCAGCATCCTTTTGTTAGAGTTTCCTGCCTCATGGTCATTTGAGGCTTGTGCTGAAAAGGATTTCAAAGGTTCGGGCCTCTGCCGAACTGCTCTGTCATCACCTCTGTGAAGTTGAATCCCACCAAAATGTGACTGAACCTCCTTGCATGATCTAATCCTTTGTTCTTTGGGAAGAAGATTATCTTTGCTGCTCAGATAATCTGTGTGGGGAGTGGGGGGAAGAGAGCAGGCTACCATGGCCACTTCTTGGAGTTTGTGGTCCCCCCAAAAAGGTACATTTTCCAAGCTCTGTGTCTGGATACAGAAATGCTTTCTTTCTGTTCTCATCAGGATCCTGGCAGGAGTTTCGTACTGGGGCAATGAATCCATGTTTTAACCCAGACATTAAAGGAGCTGTCCATTTGCTGAATCTATTCTTACATGAAATATATGTTCTCACAATTGTTATTCTCAATCTTAGATTATCATTACAGACAACATAATCATAATCATGTATCTAAAATGTGTGTCCACAATATATCAAGGCACACATTTGGGGGCAGGGACTGGAAACGCAAGGGAAAAAAATGACTTTCTAGACTTGTTAAAAAGGAGAATGGTCCCATATATTTGTTAACAGGTTAGCAAAAAACAAAACAATTCCCATGGATTACAGTATTTGCAAGTTATTTGCAAAATAAAGTAGTGATAAAAGCATGTCACAATCATTTATTTAATTTTCCCCATCTATTTCTTTCTCTTTTTCTCCATCTGTTTCAGTTTTGGTAACCATTACGTAATTCCATCACCTTGGACAATACACTTCCTTTGTTCTTGTCCATAACTTCCCTGATTGAGTCTGTCCTTCTGAGGTGAAGGCTTCCTCTCTTTCTACTGCCTTCCACCTTTCCTAGCTAAATAGCTTTTCTAATAAATCATTTTTTGTAATGATGTGGCCAAAGTATGACAGTCCCAGTTTTATCATCTTGGTGTCCAGGGAGATTTCAGGCTTGATCTGTTCAAGGACCCATTTGTTTGCCTTTTTGGCTGTCCACTGTATCCTTAGTACTCTTCTCCAGCATCACATCTCAGAATTGATTTTCTTCACCTCTGCTTTCTTCACTGTCCAACTCTCACATCCATCACACGGTAATGGAGAATGCAATGAATTGTACTTTTGTACACCTTCTTTAAAGCCAGTCAGATCCTGACAAGGATTCAGCACCCTACGGATATGTGAGCCACCAATGCTCCATTCTTGTGAAAGTCCCTGAGTTAATGAGATTCCTCCTCTGCTTTGTCTCCTTCTCCAGTTTCATGCCTTCATTCCTGCGGCTGGGATCCTGGAACGTGGTGATGTTTGTGTCTTTTGAGCAGCTGAAGAGGATGATGGTTCTGGCCCAGGTGGCCTGGGAATCGCCTTTCTGAAAACAGAGGTTGTCTCTGGTTTGAGGAAGTAACAGCTGGATGGCTCCAGGGACTTCTCAAGAGAAAGACAGAAGTTAAAATGCGAGATGCAACTTTGGATTAAAAGCCTTGATGAACTGTTCTTGCCACTGGGGCAAGATGGAAAACAAATCAATTATATTAATTGCTTCATTATAGGCTTTAGGACCCAACAATGTGTAATATACAAACTAAAAAGAAGTGATTTTTAAAAAGTAAAAGCGCCAATGATTCTTCAATAGAAAACAAAAAAATTAAATGAGAGAAGGAGATAGAAAGTAAAGAAGGGAAGGGAAGGGAAGAGAAGGAACAAAGGAAGGACGGATTACAACGAATGCATTCTGGCTCAGAAAGTTCATCCACATTCATGCTGAACAGGTCAAAGGATTCTAATTAATGGGTAAGTATATATATGTTTCAGTATATGTGTTCAAATATGAAAGTTTTATAGTGCTGTATAGTTTTTGGGAAAGAAACCTAATGTCATAAAGTGCAGTGACGAGTTCAGTCTTGCTCCTGATAGAGAAATGCAATAACTATGGAGGTATTCTACACCCTGTAGAATATTGTTAAAGTAGACTCTAGTGTGAAAACACCTATGCCATAATAATCATGTTAGTCTCTAAAGTGCTATAAGATTCCTTGTTATCTTAGAAGTTACCAATATATTCAGAAACTGGGAGGAGTTGCAAGCAAAACTGGAGATGAGGGGGAAAGATATTAGCCTAAATTGAATTGTTAGCTTGAGGTTAGAGAACATGAGCAGATGAAGGAAGCTGGGCATGCATGGTAATTGATATGAAAGTTGCCAAGACAAGGAATATTTGTGTATATTGATTTCTTTTCGACAAAGCTCAATTCAAATTCCTTTCTCCTTTGCTTGGAGGCAGCTTCCATGAAACACAGAGATGACCCAGAAGACCATCCTGCTAGTGAAAAAACGGACTCACATAACAGAGAAAGATGCTGTTGTGCCATGCCCTCAGGACTCAGATTCAGATAGTGAGATGAGGGGCAAAACAAGACAGAGGGCCCTGCCAAAGAGACAGAAAGGCAAGAAAGCATGGCAGTTCTGGAACAGCAAGACACAGAGCAAACAGTACCTACCATGACCAACTGTTGGAGACAGAGAGAGCCCAACATTGGTTGGAACATTTAAATGCCGGACTCTCATTCATCAGGAAACAGCTGCGTGCTAACCACCAGCCATACATCCTGGCACCTCTTTCAGGGAACTGGTTGCTCGCAACCAACCTTTCCTGGTGTACACAACCTTCCTGGCTTGTGTTCCTGATTCATGTTGCCCAAAAACCCCAGACCTTGTTCCATTTGCAGACTATGTTTTTGGATTTCCCTTTTGGACTGTCATTTGGATCCAAAGAATAGGACTCAGAGCAATGGATTCAAGCTACAGGAAAAGAGATTCCACCTAAACATTAGGAAGAATGTCCTGATGGTCAGAGCTGTTCAACAGTGGAAGATGTAGCCTTGGAGAGTGGTGGAGTCTCTTTCTTGGAGGTTTAAATAGAGGCTGGGTGGCCATCTGTCTGAAGGGTTTGGACAGTGTCTTCCTGCACGGCAGAACAGGGTTGTACTGGATGCCCTTGGGGTCTCTTCCAACTCTGATTCTAGGATTGCTTGACTGCGCTTGACTTGGACTGAGCTGACTACTCTGCTGCAGGTGAGGCACCAGAACAAAACAACAGCACCTCTTTTTCTCTCATCACAGTCCTTCAACAACGGTCCCATTTTTAAAATTTGTTTTGTCCCCTCTGAATAAAGGTTTTCTTTTCTACTTTGCAAGATGTCTCAGCAAAGCATCATTTCATTCTACAGCTCTCTGGGAAATGTGATGGTTTGGAACAGAGTCCAGAGTCAGGATAATGTAAAACATTCCTGGTGGGGATCATGCAATCCTCAAGCTGTTTAGATATCTTTAAATATCTCAAGGGTTGTCACCAAGAAGAGGGTGAAGGCTTGTTCTCTGCTGCCCCAGAGGGTAGGATCAGATTTAATGGTTGTAAGTTACAGAAGGGTAGATTTCAACAGAACATTAGAAGGAACATCTTGACTGTAAGAGCTGTTTAACAATGGAACCAATTATCTAGAAAGGTGTTGAGGTCTCCTTCTTTGGATGTCTTCAAGAAGAGTCTGGAGAGCTCCCTGCCAGGGAGGCTCTAGCTCAGTGGTTCTCAACCTTTGGTCCGCCAGGTATTTTAGAATTCAGCTCCCAGAATCCCTGATCATTTGGGCAAGCTGGCTGAGACTTCTGAGAGTTGAAGTACAAAACATTAGGAGAGCCAAAAGTTGAGAACCACTGCCTAGCTGAAGATCCTGCACTGAGCAGTGAGCTGGACTCCACTGCCCATGAGGCCCCTCACAACTTTATGATTCTATGAATTCTGGATGTTGTAGTACATATACAGTACCTTTAGGTTAATGGTACTGCCATGGGAACACACATGGCACCACGATATGCCAACATCTTCATGGATGACATGGAACAACACTACCTTAACTCCTGCACCCAGAAACCTTTCCTTTATCTGAGGTACGTTGATGAAGTATTTATTATTTGGCTTCACGGAGAGGACTCACTTAACACATTCCACTAAAATTTCAACAACTTCCACCCTTCCATCAATCTCAGCCTAGAGTTATCCACAGAACAAGTGCACTTTCTGGACACCACAGAACGGACAGCTACACAACAGACATGTAAGCACCACAGTATAACACAAACCCTGCATCACTACACACAGAGGTATGCTTCAGTTAACATAAGTAGATGTGTTCCTGGGTATTACTTCAGGCAAAATTTGGTATCAGAGGCAAAAAGAAATTAAAAACAACAGGAATATATTCCTACACCACAAAAAAAGAAGCAGTTTGATATATTTGGGCAAACCTTTCATCCAAGACTAATGCTATGCACATGTGAGAGGACGCAACCAAGCCTCACATAAGTAAATAAAAATATTTTGTACCTTCTAGAGACAACCTGAAGGTTTCTTCCAAATTGCATCTAATTGCATCTCCTTCCAGCTAGACAGTGGACAAAGAGAAGGCAGGGCTGGACAGGGATAAAAAGACCTCCTGATACCAGATCTCTCTAACAGAGAAGCGTAAATGTCTCACAGTTCCCAGAATTCCACAGCACGGAGCCATGGCAGTTAAAGTGGTTCCAAACTGAATTATTTCTGCAGTGCAGATGCAGCCAAAGAGGAAAGTGGAAAGAGGAGAGAGAAACTGGGGTATATTAAAGGCAACTGATAAAAAGTAAGGTGACAGTGTTGGGATTGTCTCTGCCAAACTGGAACACTTGGCATCCTCTATATGTACAACATGTGCCATGAGCCCTACAAAATATTCCATGGAATTTCTTGCAGTCTGCAGATCTAGCAAAAGCCTAATTTAAAGCATCGCTTGCTGGTAAAAACATTTTTGATTCTTGTAAACACTGGCCACCTGGTTATTTTCCATGTTCAACAATGGAATGACCATTAACAGAGATAAGAACAGCCTAAAACCATTCACTGGGGCTGTTCCAACAAGGAACACTGTCCGCTTTGGACCATGAAGTATGCATTGTGCAGGTGTTGCAACAACACTCACTGGCCTTCCTCAAGGAGGAAGCTGATAGCCCAGTATGGCACACAATGGCCAAAAAGATGACTGCTGGGATGCAATGCAATCCATTTTAAGTGGTACATGAATTATCAATACATTAAGGCACCACCAACAATTACAGGTGAAGTCTCCTTTATCCAAAATGCTTGGGACCAGAAGGGTTTGGGATTTCTGATGATGATGACAATGTCCTTCCTGGGCATCAGTTTACTCCATGTCTCTGCAGAAGCAGACAAAGTCTACAAAAGCCTTGGTCCTTCCTCGGCGCCAGTTCGTTCCTTGCATATGCGAAAATAGACCAAGTCTATTTTGAAAGCTTTGGTCCTTCCTGGGTACCAGTTCATTCCATGCATCCGAGGAAGTTGATCACATTGGCTGGAAGATTTTGGGATCTATAGTTCAGGACAGGCTTTCCCATCCCACCCCCAAAAAACAGCCCAAAAAAACTGTGTGACATTTCACATACCTGAATCAGCCATGGGGAGATTTCCAGCAGCACTTGAACTCCATCCCTATGGTTAGGCGTAATAGGAGAGACAGAAAAATATCCCAATTGGCTTCAGTTTACAATAAGCCGCTGTTGCTACAGGCTTGTGCAATGTAGACAGAATGCAAAACTTTCCATTCTGCCTACATTTCAATCTGGCAGGAAGGATGGATGAATGGACAGAGGAAAGGGAAGGGATGGGGGGATATTTGGACTATTGCATTCACAGGGGGCTAGCATGGAGGTGTAATTTTTGGTAGAAATAAAGTGGAATCTCTAGGTCCTTTCAGATGATGATGATGATGATGATGATGATGATGATGATGATTTCTTCTATCCTGCCTTTTCCCCATATTGGAACTCAAAGTGGCTTACACTGATTTTGTAAAAAATTGTTAAAAACCCACCAATTTTAACTATTATAGTTAGACCAGGGTTCAATTCCCAGCTGAGCAATGAAACCCACTGAGTGACCTTAGACAACTCTCAGCCTCCTGGGAAGGCAATGGCAAACCTCCTCTGAACAAATCTTGCCAATCAATCCCATGATAGGTTGGCTTTAGGGCTGCCAGAAGCCAGAAATGACTTGAAGGCACACAACACACACAAAACACACTCAATCAGAAAAAATTAAAACCAAGTTAAAACATACATCATTAAAACACACACACACACACTAGCACAGCGATTAGCAATATCCAGCACATTGTGAAAGATGGGATATATACAGCCCCTCATCAAAATGCCTTTCGGTATAGAAAAGTCTTTGCTTATCTGCGAAAAGGAAGTAGGAAGGGTGCCAGTCTAACTTCTCTGGGAAGGAACATCGGTCAATTTCTTTTCAAAATCTTGTCCCACACAGAAGAAGAGTCTCAGACAGAAAGTTTCTTAGTAGAACTTTAGTATAGCTCTAGTTCAGGAGTGTAGCCACGGCAGGAGGGAGAGCAAAGTCAGGGTATTTTGAATAAATAAAAACAGGGGGGAAAACCATGAATTCTTAAAGTTTTAAAGAATTCTTTAAATGTTCCAACAGTGGAACACACTCCTTCCTTGGAAAGTGGTGGAGTCTCCTTCTTTGGAGACCTTTAAACCAGGGGTAGGCAACCTGCGGCCCGTGGGCCGGATGCGGCCCGGCGAGGCCTTGGGACCGGCCCCAGCCCGGTCCTGCCGCCGATTGCCGCTGGGGCATTTGGCATCTCGCGCGAGGGACATGGTGGGGCAATTGTCTATAGAAGCCTCAGAAACATGCATTTATCTTAACATTTTTTTAAAAATCAGCAATTTTTTTCACGTGTCCTCCATTTTTATTTAAAAAGTGTCCACCATTTGAAAATTTTGTCCTACATTTGTCCCGGTTTATTTATTTATTTTAAAATTATTTAATTATTTATTTTTTGGTGTCGGCCCCCCAGTTGTCTAAGGAACTGCAACCTGGCCCCCGGCTCAAAAGGGTTGCCTACCCCTGCCTTTAAACAGAGGTTGGATGGCCATCTATCAATGAGGATGCTTTGATTGAGAGTTCCTGCATGGCAGAATGGGGTTGGACAGTGGACAAGATGGCCCTTAGGGTCTCTTCCAACTCTACGATTCTATGATTCCCTCAGCCCCCAAATTTCTAGCATGGCAGAGAGAGAGAGAGACAGTGCATCCACACTGTAGAAATAACACTGTTTGACTCCACTTTAACTGCCAGGGCTCCATCCTACAAAATCCTGGGATTTGAAGTCTTCTGAGGAGCCAGTGTGGTTTGTGCCATAGTGGTTTGAGTGTTGGATTACAGGTCTGGAGACCAGGGTTTGATTCCCAGCTCTGCCATGAAACCCATTTGGGCAAGTCACACATTCTCAGCTTCTGAATAAGGCAAAGGCAAACCTCATATGAACAAATCTTGCCAAGAAAAACATGTGATCATTTTGCCTCAGGCTGCTCCCGCACTGCAGGAATAACCCCTCCAATGTCAATTGATCTGCCATGGCTCAGTGCTGTGGAAATCTGGGGACTGTAGTTTGTTGTGGCACCAGAGCTCTCTAGTGCAGCAACAAACTACAGTTCCCAGAATTCCAGAGCACTGAGCCATGGCAGTTAAAGCAGTAAAAAACCAGATTATTTATGCAGTGTGGATGCATATTAAATTAAATGAGCAGGAAAAGATATGAAAGGAACGTGGACAAAGGAAACAATGCAGCCTTCCTAAACTTTATGGGAGCTTTCCCCAAAAAAACATGTTAATCTATCCAAGCACCAAAAAAAAACCCCAAAGACCCAAATCAGGGATATGACTCACACTGCCTTCTGGATGTTATTTCAATGGCAAGTATCCTGAATTCCTCACCACTGATTATGCTGGTTGTGGATACTGGGACTTGCGGTTACACAACAACCTTTGGAAGCCCACACGATTTCTGCACCTGCCCTAAATCCAATACATTAAATAGACTCACTAAATCAACATTAAAGATGTATCTCTTCCAGCAGGCCTACCTACCCAGTCAATTTTAAAGCATGACTTTTTAATTGGTATAAAGAATGTATTGTGCATATTTTAGTGGTTTTATTCAAAGACATAGCCGTGTCACTCTATAGAATCAATAAGTAGAGAGATCTTAGGTAGCACCTTTGAGATTCACTGAAATAAAGAAGTTGGCAGCATAAGCTTTTGTAGACGTCTATTTACTTCCTCAGATGCACTTGGAGGAAGTAGACGTCAGTCTATGAAAGCTCATGCTGCCAATTTCTTTCTTTAGTTAGGCTTAAGGTTTTATAGTATTGTATTTTGATTGTCAGTTTTATTTGTTGTTTTTAATTGTGTTTTGTATTTTTGACATGCTGGAATGGTGTCTTTCTTTTTTCCTACTGCCTTCTACCTTCCCAAGCATTATTGTCTTTTTTAAGGAGTCATGTCTTCTCATGATGTGTCTAAAATACAGCAGCCTCAGTTTAGTCATTCTGGCTTCTAGGGAGAGTTCAGGCATGATTTGCTCTAGGATTCTTTTATTTATCTATTTAGCAGTCTCTGGGCATCCACAGAACTCTTCTCCAGCACAACATCTCAGATAAGTTGGCTTTCCTCCTGTCTGCTTTCTACACTGTCCAGCTTTCACAACCATATAGGAATGGAAAATATGACGGCATGGAGAATCCTAACTTTATTGCTCAATTATATATATCTTGATACTTGAGGGTCTTGTCTAGTTCCTTCACAGATACCTCTGCAAATCCTAGGTCTGCATCTACACTGCAGCATTAGTGCAGTTTGACACTGTTTTAACTCCCATGGCTCCATGCTACGGAAATCCTAGGATTTGTAGTTTGTTGATATACAGTGGGGCCCTTGGCATCC
>NC_056524.1:4230780-4266327 GCF_019175285.1 Sceloporus undulatus
CAGGGCTTGGAAAAGCTACCTTTTTGGACTACAAATCACAGAAGATCTCAGCCCAGCATTGCTAGTCGTAGTTCTTGGAGTTGTAGTCGAAGAAAGTAACTTTTTCCAGCAGCTGTGCTGACTGGGGATTTGGGAATGGGTGGGAATTGTAGTCCAACAAAGTAACTTTTACAAGCTTGGTTGTGGTTGAGTCTTTGTAACTGGATTTATCATAACAACATGACTTGTTCAGAAGGTAAATTTCAGGTCTTAATAAAATCTCTTTTATCTTCATATATATCTTCTAACAGTAATGTTTCAATTTTAGGCATTGAGGAGGTGATATGAGAGCCCTGTTTAAATACTTGAAGGGATGTCATAAAGGAGTTTATCACACGGGAGGAATTTCTCTTAATTTCAAATGAAAAGAAAGTGGGGCCAGAACACATTCATGTGGATTCACTAGTCCAGCGAATTTAGGTGAATACAAATTGCATTTGAACTGACTTCCCATTGACTGAAAATAGCTTGCCATTGCCCGAAATTGCGTGTGGCAGTCTATCACGCAATAACATTAAACCCCCATGATTGCATTCAGATTGCCATTGGATTATTCTTCCAATTTCCCTTGTCTGATAAACTCCATTGAGGAGAGAGCAAGCTTGTTTTCTGCTGCTCCAGAGAATAGGACCCAGAACAATGGATACAAGCTCCAGGAAAAGAGCTCCCACCTAAACATTAGGAGGAACTTCCTTAGAGTAAGGGCTGTTAAAACAGTGGAAGACACTCCCTCAATGGAGGATGGTGGAGTCTCCTCCTTTAGAGATCTTTAAACAGAGGCTGCATGTCCATCTGTCAGGATGCTTTGATGGGGAGTTCCTGCATGGCAGAATGGGGTGGGACTGGATGGCCCTTTTTGGGGTCTCTTCCAACCCTATGACTCTGTGCTTTTAACTCGAATGCCCCACTGTTTTGTCTCACGTCTCTCCTGCCACATTTTAATTCAATTCTGTCACTTGTGTGTTGTCCTTTAAGTAGGTTCTGCCTGTTGTCTTTCAATCCCAACCCAGGTGTATCATCCATGAGCCAGTTAAGAGATTATTAGCACATGGTGCTCAGCAGGGTTTGCAGAGCTACTTTATCCAGGGTCAGACTGTTGGCCTGTCTAAGTCTAAGGGGGTCTGCTTTGATTTTCCAAACATATCTGGAGGTACCATGCAAAACATTATAGGCTTTGGCTGTAGGTCTTTCAAGAGGAAATTCCGTTCTTCCCTTCAAAGAGCTGCAGTAGATTATAGCAACCTATGGAACTGCGGGTGCTTTTTATACTCAAAAAGCTTGCATATTATTATTATTATTATTATTATTATTATTATTAAAAGGCAAGGTAGCTAATTACATTTGTTTGATTTTTGGTCATTACTGATACTTATTCAAGCGCATGATGGCCCATTTTCTACCTTTTGAAATAGTTAACAAACTGTGCCTAAAATTGGGCCCAAGTTGGGAATAAACATTTACCTTTACAAAAGCCTTTTTTTTTTTTGGCAGCCTTTGGAAACAGACTTTTGATGAAGTCTAGGTTTTTAATAATTGATAGCTTCAAAGTGTTTTGTATTATTCATACCTTAATAATGTTTTAACATTTATTGATCTGCGTTTTGTGGCCTCTTTTAATTTTTAATAGAGCTTTGTATTATTGATAGCTTAAATAACATGCTACCATTTATGGATTTGCATCATATGGTCAATTTTAATTTCTGTAAAATACCTACAGTCCAAGAGCTGGGGGAAAAGATTAGATATTAATAAATAAATAATACTGATAGCAAAAGAACCTATTAAACTACTTTCCTTTCATGGATTATGTGAGTTCAAGCATCTGGACTGAGGCTTTAGTAGCATGACACATAGTGGAAATGTGTCTTGAACGGAGTAGACAGTCACTGATTAATATTATTTTTATTTGTTTATTAAAGTATTTCTAAACCACCTCCACCCAAGATATTGAAAAGATCTCAGAGGATGCATTCACAATGCAGAAATAATCCAATGTGACACCGCTTTAACTGCCATGGCTCAATGCTCTAAAATCCTGGGATTTGTAGGATTTTAGTGGTGCCACAGCTCTCTCACAAAACTACAAATCCCAGAATTTCACAGCATTGAGCCATGGCAGTTAAAGCAGTGTCACACTGGATTATTTTTGCAACGCGGATGCAGTCCAGGCTTTCTTACTAGTAAAATGAAAACAGTTTTAAGCAATCGTTTTAACCACTGGTTTTAACCACTGATGAAATATACCAAAAACAAAATGCAGAAATAGTCCAGTTTGAGAGTGCTTTAACTGCCCTGGTTCAATGCTAGGGAACTGTGGAAACCAGTTTAGTGAAACCTTTAGCCTTCTCTGTCAAAGAGCTATGGCGCCACAGTAAACTACAATTCCCTAGCACTGAGTCAGGGACATTAGAGCAGTCTCAAACTGGATTATTTCTGCAGTGTGTGTGTTTTGGATCATTGTCATTGTTACAGTAATGACCCAGATTGGGCTATCTCTACTGTATGTTTGGTATTGTACAGCATGTTCTGGAAATGCTAATGAACAATATTTTTAAAAGGCACACAGGCTGGCTGCATTAGTGCAAATAATAGTACTCAAGGACCTCAGTAATGAGTTTGATCTTGTAGTCTTTCAGTGTGCCGTAAACTGGTCTGAAACATGCCTCAAACTGGGTGAAACTAGGCTTCTAATGGAGCTCTTGTGAAAGCAAAGGAGACAGATGCTCTCTGTGTCTTAATTTATAGCTGCAAAGTTCGCCTAAGACTCCAGGCTTCTTATCTGGGGATCGATGGTCATGTTTTCCTTTTTAAGCCCATCTGTCTTGCTAGTGTATTGCTGCACTGAAGGAGGATGGATCTTGCTTTCCATTTCTGCTGAAAAAGGCAAGACAGTGGGCAGCCTGAACTGGTTTCATCTTTGGGGGAATTTGCTGGATGTGATCAGCTGTGAATGCATAATTGGCTTATGAATGCAAATCAAGGTGTGGGATGGCCAGATAAGGGCTTTAGCATCCGCTGACGTCTTTGGCAGCCTGACTCAGGCATACTTTCTCATAATCTGGGGAGTATAAACCAGAGCTGCTGTGCTCTCCACATTCAGTTCTTTCTTTCTCTGTTTCCTTCTTGCCTCCACAGGAGAAGTAGTATGATTATTAGGTGTCGCTTTTCAGCCCGTCTTTCTATGGAAAGTAAAGGGAGTTGGACTGTGGTGGCCTTGACCAAATTTGACGAACGGGATACCTTTAGAGAATCCTGATCAAACTGCCAGCATCCTGAGATACTTGAACAAGGTAATAATAATGGCAGCTTTTTGGGTTCTGGTTCAGACAAGGGACTTATATGGCATACAGGCATACCTCCGTTAACAAAGGTGATGTCTTTCCTGGGTGTTAGTTTATTATCGTAAAATTTGATACCGGATGCAGAAATAATATAAAAAGGACAGGGAGAGATTCGTACAGCACAAAGATGGATATTCCTGCGTGAAATAAAACGTGGGGTCAGATAGGTCTTACATGTCATAAATGCTTGACTGTAAGTCACCTTCATGTATAAGTTGAGGGCAGGTTTTGGGGCTAAAATTACAGATTTTCTTATGACCCATGGATAAGTCGTGGGTAAAATTTAGGGCCATGTAGCAAAGGATCTAAAGGATGAAGCAAAGGAAAAAATGCCAAAGAATTTTAAAAATTCCATCAGGCATAACTGTTTATGGTCACCCTAAAGGCTGGATGGATGAAAGAATAGAAGGGAGTCAGTACGTTAAGGACAGATTACACATCTATCTATCTATCTATCTATCTATCTATCTATCTATCTATCTATCTATCCATCCATCTATCTATCTTCTTATATCCCAGTACAGGGACTCAAGGTGGCAAGGCATCCAAGGACTACTTTTTCACCCACCGATTTAGCCTTTTGTTATCGTTTCCATTTTGATGGCTAAGCTTATAGACTAACACTTTTGTAACCTGTGGCAGTGGCATCACTAGGATTGATGTTACCTGGTACATTAACTCATGGTGTCACCCCCCCTCCTCAATTGACCTCCTCCCACACCACACCGTTATAGAATCCTTAGTGATGCTTTTTGTACTAATTTACTCATAAATCGTCATCCTCATATATCACTGAATGTAATGGTAATAGGTGTGACATAAACAAAATTAAAATTCTACCTTTTAAATTACGATATCATATGCACAGCATACATGTATTTACATATACATAGTTTCATGGGCTTAAAGTGAACATTTGGTAAAATGTGATTTTTTAAAAGATTTCTTTTTAAAAATTAAGGTAAGCTGCTGTTTCCGTTGCCTTTTGTAATCAAGTACACTGCTCCCTCGGGTTACGAAATTAATTCGTTCCGCGGCCGCTTTCGTAACCCGAAAAGCCTTCGTAAGCCGAAATGCCATAGGCGCTAATGGGGAAAAGCCGCGATTCCGTGTAAAATAGCGCCGAAAAGCACCAAAAAATTTTTCGTAACCCGAAAAAACATTCGTAACCCGGAACAATTATTTCCAATGGGATTTTTTCGTATCCCGGAAATTTCGTAACCTGGGTATTTCGTATCCCGAGGTACCACTGTACTAGAACTGCTTGGTTAGAGCAGAATCTGCTTCTTTCCTGCCTCAAGCCTTATTGCATTTATTGAAGATGTGCTTCTTCATCTGAACACTGAACGTCTGTTTCTCCAACCTTCCTTCACCATCTTTCCAGTGTAGATACTGCTAAAATACTTCCGACTACACAGATGATGAGGTGGAAAGAGGGGGCTTTGTTGCGGTATACCTCATTTCCAGTTAATGGAGACCCAAAAGTGAACCTATCATGGGGTTTTCTTGGCAAGATTTATTCTAAGGGTGCTTGCCACTGACTCTGAGGCTGAGAAAAAGTGACTTGCCCAAGATCACCAGTGGGTTTCCATGGCTAAGTGGAGTTTTGAACCCTGGTATTTAGAGTCCACAGTCCACTACAACTTTCTGGCTGTTTTTAGAAGAGTACTGTACTGTTTTTATTGGCAATGGCAAACCAGCTGTGAAGAAATCTTAAGAAAACACCATGATGGTTTTGGCTTAGGGTTGCCATCAAGAAGAAAACATTTGAAGGCATGCAACTACAATTTCTGTAAACAGGTAGAAATAGCTTAATCTTATCACTCTCAAAATTAAGTCTCTGGAGTTACTGCTGGTAATTTTTTAGGGAGGATTAGTTCATTCTTGGATTCCAAAGTGTAGCTAAGAGCAAGGAAGGTCTGCCTAGCAGGATTGTCAAGGAAATAAAAAGTATTTTAATCATCATAGCCAGAAGTCATATCAGTATGGTGAAATATCAGTTTGAAAATGCTCAAAGAGTATTTGGAATATTTAAAAGCCATTTTAAAAACAAGAAAAAGCTCTGTTTCTTGGGAAATGTAGAATCCCCCCCCCCCCCACACACACACCTTCTCAATTGCTTCCAAGCATGTGCAAAATGTGACCAGCGTTACCTGATGGATTCCATTTCTGTGGAGCAAGGAATCCACTCTGTGTTTTGGACTGAACATTATTTAGTGGACTGGATTTAGCTATGCTTGAATAGCTCCTTTCAAGTTTAGACTTTAACTCAGAGTGGATTTGCCACTCCACTGAGGCAGAAGACAACCAGATGTAATTACAGGCATACCTAAGTTTAAAAAGCCTCTGATAGCTACTTTTTACAAACTCTCTTTGTGCCCACCTCTTTGAGCGTTAGTGTGGTGTAGTGGTTTGGGCGTATAGAAGTACACATTGGGTTTCTTGGTGAGAAAACAAGAATATTATCTAGAAAGGCTGTGATTTTTTTAAACTCCCACATAAAATGGGTGATTCAGCTTGCTCCTAGTTATTGCTGATTCAGTCTGAGCAACAAACTGATAACCCTGGGGCATCTTCCATAACAGAGACTTTGCTGAAGGTCAGCATTGTTGCAGCAAAAGCCACTGTATGCAAAGAGCAGAGCTCTTCTTGCAGAGTTTTCAGAGATTCAGAAATTTGCTTTTTTGGCCTACAACTCCCAGACTCCTCCTCCCCAGCCAACCAAACCAAAGAGTGCTGTGTCTCAGGCTCTGTCTGTCTAATGGAGCACACAATTGGGCAGAAGCAATCACCTCAGGCAGCAGATTCTGGAGAGGAGGCAGAAGAGAAGCTACTCCTTCCAGCTCTTACCTCTGAGCCCCTCACCCAGGCTACTCCCATTCATCCTTCCAAAAATATGTTTGCGCAGAAAAACATCTTTAAAATGGTCCAGATATGTCATTTTGCTCCCAACACTTGAAGTACTCCAGGATTAACAGAGAAGGAAGAGGCAGATTGGGTGGGCATAAAAAGACTGAAAAGGGGCTTCTTTGTTAACCAAGTCTGCACTGCAGAAATAATGTAGTTTGGCAGTGCTTTAACTGCTGTGGCTAAATGTTATGGACTTTTTGGATTTGTTGTTTTGTGAAATATTTAGCCTTCTTGCCAAGAATTCTGAAACCACAACAAACTACAAACCCCCAGATTCCATAAGATGGAGGCATGACAGATAAAATGGTGTCAACCTGCATTATTACTGCAGTGCCGATGCAGCCTGAGGCTTGCCTATATTCCCTGGTGCACAGCAACATAGGATGCTAACTTGTACTGAGACTTAGTGGTCCATCTAGATTGGCAACTCTGACTGACAGTCTGTTGCTCTCCCATCCAAGGACTTCTTAGCTTATGTGTCTGAGACACATGTGAATTCTCCTGTGGAAATGGTGGGATGTTTTTGTCCAACATGAAACATCCACATTCATTTCAAGGTTGCAGAAGGACAGTTGCACTTGTGGCATTGTTGTGGATTGAGTAGCGCATTCAACGCCAAGAGTTGCATAGCACAATTAGTGCATAACCCCATGCAAAGATCTACACTTTGAAAGCCTGATCCAAGATCTTGAACAAGATCTTTGTGTGAAATGATGACATCCTTTTTCTTTTTATCGTGGCCAACATTGTGTGTATCTGTGCTCCTAGTAAGATGCTTTTCAAGGAGATAGCTGTGTCAGTTGGTTTCAGTATGAGAAGGAGAGTGGGGCAAGAAGACGTCTTGGAGTACTTTCCACTTCTTCAGGTGCACTGAGGGAGTACAATACAAAAGCTACAGATATTTAAGCAGTTACATAGTTGTGGAGGTTGGGATCAGAGTGTGATAGCATACAAAAAGATGCAAATGGTGACACTGGCTATAAACCTTCAGGAAGTTATGTAAGATGATATTAGTCTGTCAAGGAAATTATTTGTTACTTTTGAGGTGAAAGAAGACATTTGACTTTCCCAAAGTCAGCTTGTGTAACTGTGATGAGACCCATATATTAATAAATGTGGTGTGTCAAGGAACCATTATCTCTGTAAGAAAGGTGTTTCTTTCTTTCCAGACAGGGGCAGAGTTCATTTGTCTCGTCTTTTGCTACATCAGCACCCAGCAGTTTTCTGCTTTTGAGTCCTTCATCTTTTCCATACAACCCGAGGGAAGCAGACAAAGATGGTTGGATTCAAGCCCACCGACATCCCTCCGACGGCCACTGTGAAGTTTGTGGGAGCTGGAACCGCTGCCTGCATTGCGGACCTGATCACTTTCCCCCTGGACACAGCGAAAGTCAGATTGCAGGTGAGCCTTTGGAAATGTAAGCACTGTTATTTTTGTGGGGTTGGGTGTCTTCAAGTGGGCTTCAATTTATGATGATGTTGTGAATGAGAGACCTCATGTTATCAATTGACCTGCTCAGGTCTTAAAAGCACAGGGTAGCTGTGTCTTCCTTGATAGAGTCAATCCATCTGTAATCTGATGTGCCTCTTTTCCTTGTTGTTGTTGTTTGCCTTCAAGTCACTTCCAACTTAAGGCAGGTGAACCTATCACAGGGTTTTCTTGGCAAGATTCATCAGAAGGGGTTTGCCATTGCCATCCTCTGGGGCTGAAGGAAGTGTGACTTGCCCAAGGTCACTGAGGGGATTATCATGACCAAGCCTGGATTCGAATCCTGGTCTCCCAGTGTCCTAGTGCGATGCTTAAACCATTATAGCATGTTGGCTCTCGTTTTCCTCTTTTCCTACTACTTTTGAATTTTCCTAACATTATCTCCTTTCCCAAATCAAAGATATAGCCATGTTAGTCTGTGGAATCAGTATGTAGAGAGATCTTGTAGCACCTTGTAGTGCTTGTAGTAGCATCTTGTGGTAGTGGGTTAGTCTCAAAAGTGCCACAAGATGTCCTTTCCCAATAGTCACGTTATCTCATGATGTGTCCAAGTATGATAGCCTCAGTTTAGTCATTTGGCTTCTAGTAGAGAATTCAGGTTCAAATTCCTCTTGGACCCATTACAGATGGTCCCCCCATCTGTGAGATTGGTATTCATAATTTCTGTGAAGAGCAACACATAATTCATGGCACCTTGCACTGCCCACATGTCTGAAAAAACATGTTTTCTCTAGGCATTCCTAAATCCTCCAGTGCTATTCTGTGGTCAGCTTCCACCCCAAACATACCATTGTGCTGGAGGACCTAGGAATGCCTAGAGAAGTGTTCTGTCCTGCAAAGCTTTTGCTCCTTCCTAGGCACCTGTTCAGCCCATGCATCTGAAGAAGTAGACCAAGTCTACAAAAGCTTATGCTACAACTCCTTTCACATAGGCAGTCTCAAAGGTGCTACCAAATCCCTTTGCATACTATATCACCTTGATATGGGATGAGACTTTAGGACCACAAAGACAGGATGTCCCATACAAAATAGGATGCCCAGGAACCTACTAAAGTGTTGTGTTCAGGCACAATGAATTAACTGTGCCTTATCTCCTTACGTCTCTACAGTCCTCTATTCTCTTATTTTGGAAGAAACCTTGGTGCAAGCCTATGTGAGGAGCCCTGCCAGGGCACTGCTTTCTTTTCCTTCCTGTAAATTTCCAGAAGCACCTGTCTAGGCATTGCCAGCAACTGGACACCACATACTGGTGTGGACCAGCAGGCCTGATCTTATCTATCTTGTCTATCAATGTAGCAACAAGGCTTTGGAATAAAATTAAACTCTGACCTAGAGAGAAAGAGTGACTCAGCAAGTCCTGCCATTTTCCTCCTCTTATTTATATATCAGTAAGGGTCAAGCTTTCAGAAATTAGATGTCCTCTAAGTGCTGCTACTGTTGTTGCTAGGTGCCTTCAAGTCCATTTCCAACTTATGGAGACTCTAAGATAAACATGAAGGCCTAAATACCCTAAAGGCACAGATCCTGTCTGATCTTGGAAGCTATGCAGAGTCAGCCCTGGTTAGTACTTGAATAGGGGACCACCAAGGAATCTTAGGTGCTGTAGGCTACATTTCATATGAAGGAACTAGCAAAGCACCTCTTGCCTAAGAACACCCTATGAAACTGTGAAATAGATGGAGTTGCCACAGACTGAGAAGTGACTGGGTGGCATATTCACATGTACACAGATACACAGACACCATACCTGTCAGAGAGTTTCTTGGCAGCATTTGGTTGATGAGGGTTTTCCCTTGCCTTCCTCTGAGGCTAAGAGAATGCAGTTTGCCCAAGGTCACCCAGTGAATTTCCATGGCCCTCAAATATACTGATCTACACAAGTCATCATCTCCAACCAATGGTTGAGATGATGGGCAATAAAGTCAAATGTATCTGGAGGGCACCAATGTAAGGAAAGGTTGGATCAGATCAAGATATCAAGATATGCTGATCAACTAAAAATTCAACTCAGATAAATTAATTAGTTGGATGATTTAAAAAAATAATTAATACAAATGCTTATAAAACAAGATGTTTTAAGACTAAATGGGACTGGAAGGCTTCACCTACAAAAGGTGACCCAGGATAGGAGAATTTGTGCTGCTTTCCTCTTAAATGTTGTTATTACAGTATTATTAACCTTTATTTATAAAGCGCTGTAAATGTACATGGCTCTGTACATACAATCTTTTTAATTAGACGGTTCTCTGCCCTCAGGCTTACAATCTAAAAAGACACGACACAAAGGGAGAAGTGAGTGATGGTGGTGGGGAAGGGGATCAGGTCCAGCAGTTCTGATGCCTGGACCAAGGTATATGGACTGGAGGGAGGGCTCGGCTTCTTAATGGATAGTTAAAACAAGGCATCCTGGGGCAGAGAGGGCTCACCCCTGGGAATGCTTCACTAAACAATATAGTCTTTAACTCAGTTTTAAAATTGGGCAGAGAAGTGATGAGGTGCACATGTGGGGGAAGAAGGTTCTAGGAGTAAGGGCCAGCAAGTGAGAAGGGATGAATCCAGGAGGGGGCAGTGGCAATCCTACGCTGGGACAGGAAACCTTGACTACCAGAGCGGAGGGTAGGAGTAGGAATGTAAGGAGAAAGAAAATGCTGCCTTTTAAATGTGTCAGTCTACTACTCTCATCCTGCAGAAATAATGGAGACTGTAATTCAACACAGCTGAAGGGTGTCAGCTTGGGGAAGAGTGCTCCATGACAAAGATGGATCCTTAGCATACATGTGATAATTGAAACACGGTGGACCTGTGTACTCTTGACACACATACCCTGTGGATGCTGTGCCAAACAAGTGTGTCTAAATGATCTAATCTGGTTCTTGCCAGGACATAACAGCCTATTCGAGGCACAGTGTTGCTACTCACAAAAAGCAAAATTGTGGGTGTTTTGCCTTTGGGAAAATATGTTTTCAGAAACCATATAGATAACAATAGTGTGCCCTCCTTCTGTTCCTCTAACTCATTTCCTTCATGCATAATCTTGGGTTCTTTCACGGTGTTGTAATCTTTTGTTGCATTGTGTTTCAGTCATCAAGGCCATAAGGTACAGTGTGTTCCTCCCCTGCTCCTGGAGGTAGAAACTGGACTGCACTCCATTGCGATGGTGGCTTCCTCTGTGTGTCTGGGCGGGGGGAGCTATTGCTGAAGCCTCTCTGGGTTATAGTGTGAACATCAAAGAAGCTATCAAAGCAGCTGAACTTGTTTTGTGGAATACAGTTTAGTCCTTTGGGTAGTTCCTGTAAAGTAAATTTCCCACACTACAATTTCTCAAGCCATCACTAACTCCCTGCTCCCCCTTAGCCACACTGAGTGAGGCATTGTCAACTGCTGGCTCCCATATTAGTAGGGCTCTGACACCATTCCATGCTTTAGTTTCAGGGCTAGAGTTCAGCACTTTGGATAGTTCCTTTAAAATCAATATGGAAGCCCTCAGCTGCTGCTGCTTCAGGGCTAGCCTTGGTTGGGGGGAGGGGTTTGCTAGTGAGCTGCAATCTTCTCTAAAGCAGGGGTGGGAAAATTGTGGGGCATACGGCCCCTAGATCACACTTCTGGGGTCCACCAAAGGCCCCCGGCAATTGAAAAGAAATCAGCTTCATTTTTGCCTGAAAACTGTGTAGACAGGCTCCCAAATATGCAAAAACAACCACAAAGTACTCCCACCCACTCACAGAAACCCCACTATCTCCAAATATCTCTGCTTTTTACACGCTCCCTCTCAAAATGGTGACAGGAAATGATGATAGTGACAAAGGTACAGTTGGCCCTCTATATCCATGGATTCTGCATCAATGGATTCAGCCACTCATGTCTGGAAAATATCCCCCCCCCCAAAAAAAATCCAAAAAGCAAATCTTGATTTTGTTATTTTATCAAAGAAGACCCCATGCCAGATGGTTAGACCTCCTGCATGGCAGGGGTTTTTCCTGCACGGCAGGGGGTTGGACTGGATGCCCTGTGCGGTCTCTTCCAACTCTATGATTCTATGATTGTATGACTCAGTCAGAGAGGCCATGGGCTTGGGTCTGCAGTACCTGAGCAGAGCAATTGAGGAAAAGGGGTCTTGGAGATGTTTCATTCACAGGGTTGCCATGGGTTGAGGTCAACATAAAGGCAGTTAACAACAACAATATAACAGACCCTTTTTTACTATGCCATTGTACGTAATGAGATTTCAGTATCCAGAGATTTTGGTATCCACGGGGAGTCCTGGAACCAAACCCAGCAGATACCAAGGACCTACTGTATTTGGGTTTGCCGCAGGATGTATGTGTGGTCCGTAGGATGGGTTGGTAGGGAAGATCTGTTCCTGGGCCTGATATAGTTGCCCACCATGCTCTAAAGCAGCCTCTTCCTCTTCTAAAGAAAATAGTGCATGCACTGGTAACCTCAAGGCTGGACTTCTGCAATGTATTCTACATTGGGCTAGGTTTGTACCAAGTCTGGAAACTCCAACTGGTTCAGATTATAGCAGCTAGATTGATTACGGGTACATCCAGAAGTGATAACATCGCACCAATCTTAAAATCACTCCAATGGCTGCCAGTTAGTTTCTGGGCAGTACAAAGTCTTGACTATTACAGTACCTTTAAAGCCCTATGTGGTTTCGGTCCAGGTTACCTACAGGATTGCCTTCTCCAATACAATACGCCCATACACTCAGGTCCTCTGGGAAATGGTTGCTCCAACCGGCCAGGGCTAGACAGGCAATGGTTTCCCAGAGGACATTTTCTCCAGCCATCCCTAGTCTGTGGAATGACCTGCCAGGAGAGATACAACAGCTGAAAACACTGGCAGCATTGGAAACAACGTCAAAGTCACTTCTTGGCAAGCCTTCCCAGTCAATTTTAAATTATGACTTTTTAACTGTATATTTTACAGAATGTATTTATATGAATATATTTTAATTGTTTTATAGTATTGTATTTTAACTATTGGTTTTGTGTGTTTTCTTTTTTAATTGTGTTTTGTATTTTAATATGTTGTAACCTGCCTTGAGGAGAGGCGGGAAAGAAATGAAAAATTAATAGTAGTACTAGTAGTAGTACAGCTGGTCATCCAAATTTGCAGCTTTGACTTTTGTGGATTTGATTGTTTGCAATTTTGATTAATATATTCTCTCTAGGAACCTCTTAAGTCCTCCAGCGCAATTCTGCTGGAGGTTGACCTTAGAGTTGTGCTGGAGAACTGACTAGTTCCTAGAGAAAATACTTCTCTAGGCATTTGTAGGTCCTCCAGCATGATTCTGTGATTAACTTCTGGCAGATATTGGCCATAGAGTTGCACTGGAGGACCTGGAGATTCCTAGAGAGGTGTCCTCTTAGGTAAAAGGAACAGTGTTTTTTAATTTGTGCTTTTTCCACTTTCATGGGGGTCCTTCACCCCAACCCCAGTGAATGTGGAGGAACCACTGTATTATCTTCCTCCTTTTCCCTCCTTGCAGATCCAAGGAGAGAAGAAACAGGCTGTTGCCACCAGAGCAGCTCAGTACAAGGGAGTCTTTGGCACTATGGCCACAATGGTGAGGAACGAGGGGCCGAAAAGCCTCTACAATGGCCTGGTGGCTGGCCTCCAGCGCCAGATGAGTTTCGCTTCTGTCCGCATTGGGCTGTACGATTCAGTGAAGCAGTTCTACACCAAAGGCTCAGAGCGTAAGTTGCTGTGTCTCCTCACTGCGCTTTGCCAACCCACTATTCCACATTTTACACCAATGTGTAAAAAGACATATAAGGAAAGAGTAGCACAGGTTGAGTCTTATCAGAAATACTTAGGATCAAAGGTTTTTTGGATCTTTTCAGATTTTGAAACATATGCATACACATAAAGATATATCTTGGAGATGGAACCCAACTCTAAACATGAAATTCATTCATGTTTCATATATATCTTATACACATAGCCTGAAGTTAGTTTTATACAGTATTTTAAATAATTTTGTGCATGGCATGAACTTTGTGTATGCTGAACCATCAGAAAACTTGAAACTTGAACCATCACTATCTCAGCCACCCATGAAAAACATTTTGGCTTTTGAAATATTTCAGATTTTGGAAATCTGGATAAGGGAGACTTAACTTATACCATCAGCACTATTTGGGAAAAAGAGATGTCATGTATCTGATGAAATGGTCTGAGTCCATAAAGTCCTCTGCTAGAAATTTATTTTTTCACAGTCCCAAAGTACCACAGAATTAATTTTGATGCTTAAGCTGACTTAACACAGCTTTCTCTTTAAATTTATTGTGGCATAAACTTTTTGTGGGTCTGAACCTGATTTCATCTGATAGATTAAAATTAGTCAGCTGAAGTTCATCCCACAATAAATTCCTTAATTTCTAAAAGGCTGTATCAGAAATTACTGGCTGGATCATTATGGATGCACTGAGTGGTGGATGCATTCAGTTGTAATTACAAAGGATCTGCTGTTGGTTTGCTAATTAACTAATTTAATTTGCTTCCATTTTATTTATTTGTTTTTATTATTGTAAGGTTTTATATTATTTGTAAAAAGGGTGGGTTTGAGGGCTGGGGGGTGGTGGGGGAATTGTCTTGGTTTTTATGATTGTATTTAATTTTGCTGTTATCCGCCTTGATCTGCAAGGAGAGGCAGGATGTAAATATATTATTATTATTATTACTATATTTTGTTTTATTTGCAAAATGTTAAATACAGGTAAAATGTTAACCTCTTTCACATTACCTCTAGGGATTAACAAATGCATAAAAAAGGCAAAACAACATAATGGCCACTAACATTTTTAAAAAGTATACCATTATGTAAAAAATATTGTTTGGGGATCTCATTTTAGGGAATTGTTTTTCTTGCTTTGGATTGAAGTTTTCTATTTTAAAAACTAAACCTCCTTTAATGACAGGACCTAGTCCAGTATCTAGTCTAGTAGTTCAGAAAGATTCAGTGTTTCCAAGGCTGAAGCATAACTGAGTATTGGTAAAGGGAGGACTGGTCACCTGTGGTAAGAATTCATCTAAAGGTGATCAGCCAGGAAAGCTTTTGCAAAGTGGAATGCAGTCATTCTTTTTGTTTAAGTTGTTGAAATGCTTCGGACAACCTGCATGAATGCCATGTGGTTTTCTATGATTTGGATTTATTTTTTAGGCTTGCTTAAAATGATAAGAGCCTCTGTTTTTGGTAGATATTTCTCTAAGACATTTGAAAAGTACATGTGCTGTTTATTAACCAAACTGTTGTCTCTTCTTGTCTTCAACAGATGCTGGGATTGGTAGCCGTCTCCTTGCTGGATGCACCACAGGAGCCATGGCTGTAGCTGTGGCCCAGCCAACCGATGTGGTGAAAGTGCGGTTCCAAGCGCAAGCCCGGATGGAGGGTGGAAGGAGGTACCAGGGGACACTGGATGCATACAAGACCATTGCCAGGGAAGAAGGTGTCAAAGGCCTCTGGAAAGGTAGGTGAAGGAGTGTTAGACTCAGTCGGTCCAGAATAAAGAGAACAGAGCTTCAGATTCTTGTTTGTGGAATTGTTGGCTTGCACAGTGATTGAGAAGAGATTTTAGACTCCTCTTTTTGTTTTCTGCTTGTTTTCAAGCTTGTTTCCTTCAGCTCCAAAGAATAGGACCCAGAGCAATGGATTTAAACTACAAGAAAAGGGGTTCTAGTTCAAGATTAGGAAAAACTTCCTGACAGTAAGAGCTGTTCAAGAATGGGATACGCTGCCTCAGATAGTGGTGGAGTCCCCTTCTCTGGAGGTTTTTAAACAGAGGCTGGATGACCACCTGTTTGGGAGTGCTGTGATTGTGTATTCCTGCATGGCAGAATGCGGTTGGACTGGGTGACCGTTGTGGTCTCTTCCATCTCTATGCTTCTATGATTTTTGATGACTGGGTGAGAAGCAGATTGTGATCTGTGTGATTCTGTTACTTAGAATCTTAAGGACAATTTCACACTACACTGTTATACCACAATTATTCCACTTTGACTGGATTGGCTACTTCCAGTGGAATCCTGGGATTTGCAGTCTAGGGAGGGGCTTTTAGAATTGCCAGGCAGATTGCTTTTAAGTCTCGCTAAATTACAAATCCCACCATTCCATGTGGGGTTGTCAATAAAGGGTGGTGGGGACTGTGGACTGCACCAGGTGACAGCTTCAGTGGAGGTGACACCACTGCTTCCCAACCATCTTCCTTTTGGTCAAAAAGGTTATAAAGTTCACCTGGGTCCCTTTAAAACACTGGACCTCAGCAGAAGAGACGGAGTGAGTAAAGCGAGGCTCAGGTTTTTTAAAAACAAAAACAAAAACAACATTTTAAGATTTAATTTTAAATTTTTAAAGATTCTTTTAAAATGTTCTTTAAAAACATCACATTTTACCAAATGGTCACTTTAACCACATGAAACTATGCACATTGAAATACTACATACATATAAATACATTTAAGCTGTGGGTATGATATTGTAATTTAAAGATATACTTTTAAATTTGCTGATTGTTTACTATAATTTTAATTTTGCTAGTTGAAGTTTACATCATTACAGTCAGTGATATGCAGAAATTACGATTTATGAGTAACATTAGTAAGAAAAACATTACCAAGGATTCTGTATGGTGTGTTATGGCAGGAGGTCAGTGGGGATTGAAAGGTGACCCCATGAGTTACTGCACCAGGTGACGCCAACCCTAGTGATGCCACTGATTCCAAGGGAAGCAGCCAGAGCAGTAAAAGTGGAATAATAGTGTTATAACAGCATGTGTGATACTGACCTTAGACTATAAGGGCCAACTAGGGGCCATAAGGGCCGACTAGGAAAACTCTCTACACTGCAGGACTCATACTGTCAGAATGTTCTTCATAATGTTTAGGTGGAATCCCTTTGCTTGTAGTCTGAATCCATTGGTTTGTGTTCTAGCCTTTGGAACAGAAAACAAGTTTATTCCATCTTCTAGGTGATATCACATCAAATATTTAAATATGGCTCTTATGTCCCCAGAAATTAAAGTCAACTTGATGGCAATTATGCCAGTAACTGTTTTGTTGTTCTTTTACTTGTGCAGTGATGGCACTCTATCATGTCCCCTCTCAGTCTTCTTTTCTCCAAGCTAAACTTCTTAGCCCTGGAAAAGCTTTGCTTGGCCAGATGTGGATTCTCTGTTTAACCCCTGGGCAAGAAATTTGTGAGAAAAGCATCCACAAGATTTGTTTTATAATCCTTGTCTTAAATCATGGTAGTTTGTCCCAAACAGATTAGGCCCACTGAATCAATTGCTGAATGGTGAACCAGATGTTTGTTAAATTTCATTGCCTCAGTTGGTTTACTCTAGCTGGGACGGACCATTAGGGCTGTGAGATCCTTCCCCCCCGCTCCCAGTTTCAGCCAAATTGTAATCCACTCTAGCCTTCTAAAATGTAAAGGCTCCATTTCCCATATAACTGAAATACTTATTCTGGCTTCTTGGTCACTTGCTCTGTGTTTTCCACCTCATTCTGGAGGATTAGAATCTTTGCTTTGAAACTGATGAAAGAAATGGAGTTTTGCTAGGAATTCTGATATGTCAAGAGGAACACTGAGTAACTTTTTTAGAGAGTGATTTGGAGACTGGCCTGGGACTTTCTCCTAAATACTTTTGTCTGAAATTAGTGCTATTACCATTAACTGCATAAACAATTGGTGACAATTCCCTTTTTAACATGTCCTATTTCACTTCCCTCTCTATTTTTCTTTTAGGTACTTCCCCTAATATAACCCGGAATGCTCTTGTGAACTGTGCTGAACTGGTGACCTACGACCTGATCAAGGATACACTTCTGAAATACAACCTCATGACAGGTAAAGATGATGGACAGAACTAGGGTTTCATCTAAAGGGTTTGTTTAGTTTGTAAACCATCAAGTCAAGTCACGTTTACTGCTTTAGACCAGTGTGGCCCGGCGGATGGGCCCGGTGAGGCCTTGGGACCGGCCCCAGCCCGGTCCTGCGGCCGATGCCGCCGGGGCCTTTGGGGGCAATAGAAGCCTCAGAAACATGCATTTATCTTAACATTTTTTTAAAAATCAGCAAATTTTTTTGCGTGTCCTCCACTTTTTAAAAAAAAGTGTCCACCATTTGAAAATTTTGTCCTACATTTGTCCTGGTTTATTTATTTATTTAATTTTTAAAAAAATTTATTTAATTATTTATTTTTTTGCTTCGGCCCTTCAGTTGTCTGAGGGACAGCAACCCGGCCCCCCGCTCAAAAAGGTTGCGTACCCCTGCTTTAGACCAAAGGTCTTTGCATGTAAACCATCTTGAGTTCTGTTTGGGGAGAAGAGAGGGGAGGAGGAGAATAATACAGGTGGTGATGATTGGCATTCTGGGAGCAATTTCAACTGACAAAGCATCTAAAAGAAAAAATCCAATTGCATAGTTAGAAAAAGTGTCTCTACTTGAAACTTGTCACATTATCTGATGATACTTTACTGATTCCTAGATTCTTGGCCAGACTCTGAATCATAGATGACCCAAAACTCAGTAACTCCTGGTAAACTGAACCATTGATGATGAGTTTTCCATCTCCTTTCCTTGCAGATAACCTCCCTTGCCATTTTACCTCTGCGTTCGGAGCTGGCTTCTGCACGACTGTCATTGCTTCCCCTGTTGATGTAGTAAAGACCAGATATATGAACTCTGCCCCTGGTCAATACGGAAGTGCCGTAAAGTGTGCTCTGACCATGCTCCAGAAGGAAGGGCCGCTGGCTTTTTACAAAGGGTAGGTAGGAATCCTTTCCATGATGCCTGAGGTCACCATTTGGCTTTCTTCCTTTTGGTGTTTTGCAACCCAATTCTTTACAAAATCTGGGAATTCTTTCAATTGTTTTCCTTTTTTTGCCCCACACATTTGTTGCCCCCGACTGGGTTCCTCCAGTGGCTGGTGTGTGAGTTCCATAAGTTAGATATGTTATATAAGAACCTATTGCCAATTCATTTCTTTTGTTAACCCTGAGTCTTTTGAAAAAAGAGAGGAAAAATTTCCCCATCCAAAAACCTTGCTGGCAAATTGCAGAGGCAAGAAGGCATTTAGGAGAAGCATCTCTCATTGCTTCATAGGTGCATTTAGTAACATTTTGATATTGTAACATCATAAAGTCAGCTTTCATAGACTTTATGCTGGCTCTAGCTGAACTTCCAAGAGTTATGCAAAGGGATCTTGTAGCACCTTTGAGACTAACAAAAAGAAAGAAGATACTAGCATGAGCTTTCATAGACTTCAGTCTACTTCCTCGGATGCATGTTTGGAGTGGAGAATCCAGAAACAGACCTATACAGTATAAGCCATTTGTGTGTGGAAATATCAATTCAAATTCAAAGCCTTGTGGGTATGGAGATGAGGTGGCAAGTACAGTTTTAACAATGGTCACGGGAGGACAAAGACCACAAAAGCTCATGCTACCAAGTTCTTTCTTTCAGTTAGTCTCAAAGGTGCTACAAAATCCCTTTGAATACTGATTTTCCAGATTAATAGGGCTATGTCTTTGAAATATTTTTGCACAGTTGGTCTCAAAAGGGCTACAAGATCCCTTTGTGTACTGATCTTCCAGACTAAAACAGTTATGGACCTTATCACACTAGTGAAATCTCGTAGGAAAACAGGATTTAAACTTGATTTACATTTTTTTAAAAACCCACACCACATTCCAGCAAACATGAAATAACATGAAGTTAAAGCGAAGGCAAAATGGAGAAAAACAGCAGCTTTTTACTTTTGGGAAGTTCCACAAGTAAAAAGCCACCATTTTGCCTTCGCCTTAACTTCATGTTATTTCATCTTGGCAGGAAAGTTGTCTGATAAACTTCCCATATTTGCAGGTTTTTTCCAATTTAAATTGAGTTTAAATCCCATTTTCCAATGGGATTTCGCTAGTGTGGTAAGGTCTCAGGTCTTTGAATTCCAAGAGAAGAGCCTTCCACAATCAGGGTGTGACAGCAGAGAAGACACTCTTCTTAGCCTTTAAGGTTACGCAGTAGTCAATGTTTCTGCTGCAAGAGATGGCTAGTTCCCATACCTGGGAAGTTTACAAATCTCACGTTGTCCATGGTTGTGTTTAGATGGCTTCTGCATTGGAGTAGTCCTCTCTTGCTGTTCACTTGCTAAAATCTCTCTCATTTTTATTTATCCAGAAGATATCTGAATACCTGTCTCTGCTCTCTCTCTCTCCTAGTTTCACGCCCTCGTTTCTGCGTCTGGGCTCCTGGAACGTGGTGATGTTTGTGACCTATGAGCAGCTGAAACGTGCCATGATGGCTGCTCGCGGATCATGGGAGGCCCCCTTCTGAGCCGGCTGACAGTGCACTTTACAGATATCATACGCCCATAACAAGTCCTCGGTTTGGATTCTCTCCCACCCGGTGTCTGCATTCTGCCTCTCTCCAGAACCTTCTCCATAGTCTTTAGACTACCATAACTACTGTCTTAATCATTTCTGTGGCTTTTAGTACATGCGGAGCAGGTGCTCCTGATTGCTTCTTTTAGGGATTTTCTTTTTATTGATGTGCTGCTGTCTACCCCCTTCACACTTTTTTTTCAAGATTTGCCTCTTTGGGGTAAGAGCACTTTATTAGATTTAGGAATGGAGACTGCAGGGCTTTAGCTGGTACAGAGCCATCCAGCTTTTCCATATACACTTATGTATGTATTTTTAAAAACAATATAGATCTTTTAGCCTTGTTATCAGCAGATTGATGGGCAGAAAATACTTCTCTTGTTCAGATTATCAACATCTGGAGAATCAGTTTACTGTTCATTTATAGCAGATGCTGAAAAGTGACATTTTTGGACTACAGCTCCCAGAATCCCCCAGTCAGCATAAGGGAATCTGGAAGTTGTTGTACAGAAGGAGCCCTTTCCAGGCTCTGATTAAGGCCAAATCACAGTCTAGTCCTTAGAAAGCTGGAGACCAAAGTGACTGAGAATAAGAGGAATGTCTGCGGTTGCTCAATGGTGCCAGTGTGTGCCTGCATCTCAAATTATTATTATTAAATTATTATTTTATATTTGGAGTCTTTAAACCTTATTTAATAGTCAGAAGGGAGATCAAATATGGGTGACATGACCCAGCCCTACTTGATGGAGGAAGGGCAGCCTTACTAAAAGACTGTTAGCTTGGGATTTAAAGAAATCTCCAGGCATGAGAGAATTGATCTGGGCATGTCAGGGAGATACACTGTCTGTTTTTCAAGGAACTAAAGAAGGCACTTCTGCTTAGGTATATAACCTGGGGCTCAGTTACACTACATGATTATAGTGCTAGGATTCCCCTTTTAATTGTCATGGCAACACCATATGGAATCCTGGGATTTGCAGTTTTGGGATTTTCAAATTTTCAGCTGGAGAGCTCTAGTGCCTCACCAGACTACAAACCCCAAGATTTCAAATGTAAGAAACATGGCAGTTAAAGTGAAATAATGGAGCTAGAATTGCATAGTGTGGATGGGCCCCAGTTCAACGCTACATATGAGTTACAGCTTATTGCACTGTTGGAGAACCTTGCTTGAGCGAAAGTGACAAGA
Organism: Sceloporus undulatus; assembly: GCF_019175285.1. Taxonomy (NCBI): domain Eukaryota; kingdom Metazoa; phylum Chordata; class Lepidosauria; order Squamata; family Phrynosomatidae; genus Sceloporus; species Sceloporus undulatus. The sequence goes on from NC_056524.1 coordinate 4,252,129, forward strand.
AGGTAGAAAACCCATGCAATTTATATTTGAACACCTTTGTAATTTTCTGAAGCATTTCGCTCCCTCAAGGCTAGGGGTGGACAAAGGGCAGCCTTCCAGGTGATATTGGGCTACAGCTCCCATCTGCCACAGAGCCAACATAGCCCTTGGAGAAGAAGGCTGGGAGTTGCAGTGTCATAACATCTGGAGGGTTACACAACCCAGCCTGCTTCCAGCTTTGGTGTTGATGTTTCCTGATGCACACAATCCCAGCGGAAGAAACCCATGTGGCTTTTCTTAGCTCTCCTCCAGCTCAGCAGCCCCAAGAGGTGTCGGCTTTGATACAACAAAGAGAGTAGTAAATTTCCCCCATAGGAAAGAGGTTTTGCTGAGGGGGAATCAGAACTGGACAGAGGAAGTGGTGCTTTGCTCTTTGGCCTTTGACCAATGAAGGCCCTTGAATGCTTTTGGAGATAACACTCTTCCTTGTGTATCAAGCAACAACCCTTTCTTTGCTGTAGAGGCTACAGATGCCTTTGAGGGAGGAGAAAGGAGTTGCTTGGTCTCTGAGAGTGAAATGCAGGGCTTTGTGGATGGTCTTCCACCTCTCTGGCCCAAGGAAGGGGGTTTGGGAATGAAGCTGCTGAAGAAACTCGGAGGGAGTTGAAACACTATCACGCTGGAGAGGTCCTGCAATGGACTTTGGTGGAGTGGTGGGAACAAGTAATGAAGATCTCTAGTACCCATAGCTGTGCCATGCAACAAACATGAGGATCCCCTAAGCTTGCCCAACTGCAGTTTGCAATAGTGAGAAAGAGGGCTGTGGTGGGTTCCTTTGTCTTGTTCTCTATCTCCCATCTTCCTCTCAGTGGGGCAAAAGTAACTTCTACCTGCCTGGGCAGCTCATTGGGCTGGAGGGCAGAGGCAGCGTCATCTGCCTCGGCAAAAGAGCTCTCGGCCCTTGTAGCTGTGGGGCGTCTCTTCTGCGATTCTGCATTTCTGACCATTAACTGTTTTCTTCAGGGCTTAATTAATGCAAGTCTTATGTGCTGGCAACGTAATGTACTTTTCTAAAAACATGAAATGGACTTGGAGGCTCCTGTTATGTTTTAACCTGCTTCTATGCAGCTCTCTGTGATGGTGCAAAGTGGTGATGGAATTCTTCTCCTTTGTTGCATGACTCCTTTTTTAAAAAAATAAAGCTGAAATAGAAAGCTATCCTGATTTAGTTTGTGTAGTACCTGCCAGTCCCCACACCCTTTACCTCTGATGGGCACTTGTGCCTTCCTCAACCAAAGCTGTGTATGTGCCTTGCATAAATTCAGACGTCAACTGAATTGGGAGCCTGGTTTTTATGTTCCCTTCAGGAAGGATCTGACTGCTGCAGCAGCAGCTTAGAGCTTCCATGTGATGGTATCGGTGAATATGCTCCTGGTTTTAGTCTGAATCTTAAAGGATTATGTGTTTCTACATGGCAGGGGGCTGGACTGGAGCGCCCCTGTGGTCTCTTCCAACTCTATGATTCTAATAGCCAAGAGGCTCGACCATGTCTTCCTAAATAGATTCAGCAACTTGGAAAATTTGAACTAAAACTTGGAGTAGATTCACCACACTGTAGATATGGGAACCGCCAGCTCCCACTGGAAGTAAGATCTGATATTGGGGATCTAACAGCAAGAATGTGTTGTTGTGTGCCTTCAAATTCATTTGTAACATACGACGACATATGGTTGTGACAGGTGGGCAGTGAAAAAAGCTGATAGGAAGAGAATCAATACATTTGAAATGTGGTGCTGGAGGAGAATTCTACAGATATTGTAGGCTGCTAAAAAGGCCAATAATTGCGTCCATGATAGTGAGGATGGAGCAAGCTTGTTCTCTGCTGCTCCAGAGAATAGGACCCAGAACAATGGGCTCAAACTTCACGAAAAGAGTCCTCCTCAACATTAAGAACTTCCTGACACTAAGAGCTGTTCAGCAGCAGAAGACACTGGCTGGGAGAGTGGTGGAGATTCCTTCTTTGGATGTTTTTAAACAGAGGCTGGATAGCTATCTGTTGCAGGTTGTGTTTGGATTGTCATGTCACCTCTCAGTCTTCTCTTCTTCTAACTAAACATACCCAACTCCCTAAGTTGTTCCTCAAAAGGCTTGGCTTGGGGGTGGGCACTTTGTTCCCCCTACAGCTCATTAGCAAAGCTTGGGAGGTTGCTTTTTTAAAACTAAATCATTTCTGTTACCTTCCAAACACTGATAAGAAAGGACTCAGTGCCATAACTTGCAATGTTGGAGCTTGGTCCTTCTGAGTGATTTGCCATTCTTTGGAGGGAAAACACTGTAGGATGGGGAAGAAAGAGGCATGCAGCCTGAAGATTCATATCCAAATACCTTTTAATAATATCATACTAATGAGAAATTTTTACACCAATAAATAACTTCACATTTGGAAGTGTGGCTTCATTGTGGCCTTGCAATGCTCCTGAAGGAACAAAGTGATATAGGTAATGACAAGACTTGCAGCTTCTTGCTTCCATGCTCTGGCCAGCAGCAAGAGAGGAAATTGGATCCAGATACAATAGAGAGGGTTTATTTCTTGTTTCATGGTATCCATGGTGAAACGAAGCAGAGGCAGTGCCTCTTTTGTCCTGCTCAGGTCAAGAGGGCTTCCCGCAGGAGATCCTTTTTGGCCGGGGTAAGTCTGGCAGGGAAGACGATATCGAAGTACATGAAGAGGTCCCCTTTGCAGGTGGGGTCTTTGGACAAGGGCATCCCTTCTCCTGGAACAACTTTGAAATACTTGGGGCTGGAAAGGCAGAACATGGGACCCCGTCAATGGGGAAATTGGGGAATGCATAGAAGGCATGGGGGGATGCATTGTGGGGGGTTTGGAGGAAGGAAGAGAAACCCATCTCTTTCCATAGCAGCCTTCTCCCAGTTCAAAGCCCCCTGTTCTGTTGGTCTGCAGCTCCCATCATGCACATCCAGCATATAAAGGGTTCTGTCTTCCATGACACACAACTAAGACCACCCACTTCCACAACTGCACTTACTGGACAATGTCATTGATGGGGATGTTGAGCAGGCGTTCATCCAGGGTTCTCACATCTATGGTGCACCCAATCAGAGCCTGTGAGACGAGAGGAGCCAGGATTGAGGCAAGATGGCTGGTCCCTGTATTTCAGATTTGTGAGGTGGACATGAGCTTAACGCCTGAGTGTCTGTAGCTCTGCATGTTCTGGATCTTCCCACTGGCCAGCAGCTGTCAAACCCTGGGAAGGTCCCCTGCTGCCTCAGTTACCAAAGGGCAAGAAAAGCGGGAAAGCAATTCAGGCCATGGAGAAGCAGCTGGTCTCAGCATAGGAGGAGGAAAGAAATGTTAGTGTGCTCTCCAATGGAATGTGCCTGTCTTTTCCTTCCTCCAGCAACTCAAGAACAGCAGAAGCTTTGTACAGTAGTCTGAATCACCTGCTTCATACTGGAAAGGAGGAGGAACAACTGGGGTCTCCCTTAGGGCTTAAGAGCTGCCCCGAGAGAGATTTTGGGATGGAAAGCAAGGCAAGGGAAAAGCCTTTTTGTCTCCTCCAAAAGTGGTTTATGTGTAGGTAACCTGCACTTGTTGTGTGCCTTCGAGTCGTTTCCGACTTATGGCGACCCTAAGGCAAACCTATCATGGGGTTTTCTTGGCAACTTTCTTCAGAGGGGGGAGGGGGTGCCATGGCCATCCTTTGAGGCTGAGAGAATGTGACTTGCCCAATATCACCCAGTGGGTTTCCATGGCTGAGTGGGGTTTCAAACCTTGGTCTCCAGAGCCATAGTCCAATTCTCAAACCACTATGCCACATTGGCTGTCTGTACACTGTGCTTACAGGCACTTAAGTTAGTAACAGGATTGTTGTTGTGTGCCTTCAAGTTACTTCTGACTTATGACACCGCTTAGGGAGTGTTTAAGCACACTGATAAGCGGTATAGAAATGTAGTACTTGCTGTTGTTGAGGCGAGCCTTTCACAAGGTTTTCTTGGCAAGCTTTATTCAGAAAGGGTTTGCCATAATTTCCTCCTTCTGAGGTTGAGAGAGTGGGACTTGGCCAAGGGCACCCAGTAGGTTTCCATGGCTGAGCAGGGATTCAAACCTTGGCCTCCCAAGTCCTAGTGCAATGCTCAAACCACTATACAATACTGGCTCTTTAAGTCATAACATAAAACATTTTTTAGAATACACAGATCTTAAAACAGAGGATTATGTGCAGAACCAAGAAAATGTGTTTTAACTGTAAGCCTCCTTGGGTCACACACAGGGAAATGGCAGGGTATAAATTAATACAGTTTCAACCACTCTACATTTTTTGATCATGAACTGCTCAAGGAAGGAGACAGAATGCAGGCACTGTTTTGATGTACCCATGCTCTTGATGTAAGGGTTCTCTAGGAATATGGCAGACACTGGCAACCTGAGGCCCTTCTGATGTTACTGGACTGCAATAGCCTTCACTCCCAGAATGAAAAGCCAACAGTGGTGGCGCAGTGGTTAAATGCCTGTACTGCAGCCATTCACTCAAAACCACAAGGTTGCGAGTTCAAGACCAGCTAAAGGGCCCAAGCTCGACTCAGGCTTGCATCCTTCCGAGGAGGGAGCTAAAATGAGTCCCCAGACTGTCGGGGGCAAATTAGCTTACTTGCTCATTAGCTTACTTGCTGTTCACCGCTATGATCTTTGGAATAGCGGTATATAAATAAAAGAAATTATTATTATTATTATTATTATTATTATTATTATTATTATTATTAGAGTGATAGTCCCACAATATCTGGAAGGCCTCAGGTTGTCCTCCCCTGGTATAAGGGGGCAACTGCCTTGATCGCAACGACAAGAGTTGTCCTAAAGAACTGTTCACTCTGACTTTTGTATAGAGATGGTTGGTCAGCAGAAAACATCCTGAAAAGGGGGTGTAGGGGAGGGAACACAATTTGTCCACTCTGGAAGCATCTGGGGTCTTACATTCTGCAGGTGTGAGATGCCACTCTTACCTTTCCCAGAGGGATCCTCGCCACATAGATCAGATTGTCTTCATCACGTTTAAACCGGGGATGGAGCTTCTCCTTCACGATGAAGATGATGTCGGCTGGGATGATGTTGGGGCCCTACAAGAAAGTTAGGAGGAAGGCCAGCGAGACGGTCAGATGGGGCTTGGTCCAGGAGCCAGGGAAAGGGACCAAGATGGACATCAAAACTATCCCCATATCCCTTGAACCACTCATATCCAGGGATCACACAGAGGGACAGCTTTCCCATCTGGGGATTCCATAACATATGTCGCATTTCTACCAGTTCAACAGAAAACACACCCCCAATTTCATTCATGGTGGCATGGGAAGATAAGGGTACAACTAGCCATGATGCTGGTCGAAATTTTGACTCTCCTCCAAACACCATGAAAATTCAGCACAAAGTCACCCCTGCAATGAGAAGCCTGCCCTCTATGGTACTCTCCAATTATGCTGGGAATGCTGAAAGCTGTAGTCCAGCACAACTGGAGGCCATCAGCTTTGTGAAAAGCTGCCCTGAGGCCTAACCACCAGAGGTTTCAGAGCCTGCAAATGTTAGTTTTCCAAATGCTTCATTTCTCAGAACCCCTTGGTTTGCTGACTGAGCAATTCCAGGAGTTGCAGTGTAAAAACAGTTTCTCTTCATTCCAATATGTCAGCCTTAAGACTAGGAAGCAGCACCAAATACTACAGAGATGGGACTGCATGGCATTCCAGCTGCTGTTAGACTGCAATTCCCATTCAGCTTTGAGCCAAGGCTAAGGTGGCGAAGGCTGACAGAAGTTTCAGAAATAATAACATTTATTTATAATGCCCTTTCACCAAAGGGTGGGACATTGGACATATATAGTCAAAAAGGAATGATAAAACACAATGCAGTAAGATGTTAAAATACTAAAATAATATACTAACATACTAAAAACAAAAAACTTCAGGCAGGTCACAAGATCTCCAATCCTCACCGAAATCAAACATGGAGGGTAAACAATTTGACCCGCCTCCCCTTCGCCTGCTTTGGAGCAAGTACATTACCTGGTCCCCCTCTTGTTGAAAGGTAATCCTGGTTCCTTGCTTCCAGCCTGGCTGGACATCGATCGTCAGGATCTTATCTTTAATGGTGGATGCATGGCCATCTTCATTCATCACCTAGAGGGTTTAGAAAGCAAGCAGGCAAATCCCCCATCTGCCTAGCCAAGCCAAGCCCTACAAACTTTTTCCCCTTAAAGGGGGGCAGTGGGGAGGGTGTAGCCCCCCCCCAGGCCTTCTGTGAAGCCAATGCAGCCCACTCCATCATTGCCTGGCCCAGTTCTATTCAAATGGTCCCCGGATCTAGTTTTTCTACTTTCTGTTGGTGGAATGTTTGACTATAGTACCTCTGTTGTTGATACACTGCAGAAGCCTCACCTCCCATTGTACAGTTTCTTTCCTTTGTTGTTGTTGTTGTGTGCCTTCACATTGTTTCCAACTTATGGTGACTCTAAGGCTATAATGGTGTTTTCTTGGCAAGATTTGCTGCAGAAGGTTTGCCTTTGCCTTCCCCTGAGGCTGAGAGTATGTGACTTGCCCAAGGCCACCCAGTGGGTTTCATGGCCAAGTAGGGAATCAAACCCTAGTCTCCAGAGTCACAATCTAATGCCCATTAGGCCACACTGGCTCTACTCTTTCCTCACCCTGCGTGAAATCTTGATTTTTTTGGTACATCCATAGAATAAGTCTTCCAGGGACAGGTAGAGATCTCGCTCAATGGGAGGGTCTTGTTTCTTCACTCCCCGTCCCCGCAGTCCCCCAAAGGCCATGTTCACTTCTGCCCCTTCGGATGTGTAGAACTCTGGGCCAGGGAAAAGAAGGTGAGGCAGTATAAACATAGGAAAACTTAGTGGAAGAAACATTTATCAGTCCTGAAAATAGCTTGGAAAAGTCAATTTTTTTCTGTGACAAGTCTGAGAACCCTCCAAACACCATGTGATTGTGTCACTATTTTGACACTATTCCAAAAACCTGCAGGTTGCTCTTGAAGAAAAAGGTACACCACAATATGTGTAACCTGTACTAAGGACAAGAGGCCACGATATAGAAAAACTTATCCTAAACAGCAAGGCGGTCAGGAAAGGCTGCATTTTATCATCCTAAAATGTATGCTGAATGTATCATAAGCAAAACTGGATTAGACTCTGATGATGAAAGCATGAAAATTGGAGGAAGGAACATTAAGAATTTAAGATATGCTTCTGACACTATATACCTGTGGAAAATAGCAAAGACTTTGAAGAACTACCAGTCAGTTCTTAGAAGGAAATCTCACTGATGACAGCAGTGGCATCTAAAGTGAAAATAACAGTTCATTTATAAGGAAAAAGGTGATCCTACCAGAGACCTGTATGCTAAATATGGCAAAGTCAGCTTCTTCCTCCATTTGCATGAAGTCTGAAAAGACTCATTCGCCCAATCTACTCTGACGGGTTAGTTTCCAACATCACCATCACATTGGTAGAAGGAAGTAACTGTACTTAGCAAAGGTTAGATGGAGGCATTTTCATGCTTACAGAAGTTACAAATCCAGAATTTTTGTGGTATGATTGGCTGGTGCTTGATAACTGTAAGACAGACTTTCAGCTGCTTCTTCTGGAAAAAACCCTTCTATATCTGAGAACTGAGAGCTGTTGCCGACCAGAGCAGACCATGCTGAGTTAGATGGACCCAATGGCCCAGCTCAGTAAAAGAGACAGGTTTACAAATCCACATTGCCTGAAAACTTGACAAGAGAGAGGTGTCCCCCCTACACACACACACACCCCTCTCCAGGATACTGAAGCTATCTGCAGCCCACCACCTGGTTTTAACTGTATCTATTGTCCATTCCTGTTAGGGCTCTGCCCTAACACTCTCCCAAGCCTAGGAAATGTCCAAAAGTGTTTTTGAAGGGGTCTGTTTTGACCAAACAGGCCTACCAGCAAAAGGGTTGTCTCCTCCAAAGAATTCTCGGAAGACTTTCTCAGGGTTTCCGTGGAATACATAGCCTTCTGTCCAGGGGGTGTCAAGCCCAAACTCCAAAGGAATTCCTCCTTTAAGGCCTTCTTCTGCAAATTTGTCATAGACACCCTTCTTTACCGCTAAGGAACAAGAAAAGATGCATTTAGGCAGGAGAAGAGAAAAGAGGTTTTCCATGGGAATATATACGCGTTACATCAGTTGCAACTGGTAAGACGTTATCAGCAAGGACAGAGGAGGTCCTCGTTTTTATTTAACAACTGTCTAAAAATTTAACTGTATTTTATTGTGGATGGGAGGGTTAGGGAGGGTTTGGGACATAATGAAGCATGTTGTTATTGTATTTTATGGATATTTTTAGTGTAAGCCACTTTGATCATTTGGAGAAGAGGGATATTATTATTATTATTACTACTACTACTACTACTACTCACGGTCACTCAAGACATCATAGGCTTCAGCAATTTGCTTGAATTTCTCCGGAGCCCAGGGTTCCTTATTCTTATAAGGGTGGTACTTCAAAGCAAGCTTCCGATAACTGTAAAACAAAACAGAGGGGCAGCAGCCTTTATCTCAATCTCTCTGTTTTAATTCACTCCCCTCAAAAATAAAGCTTTAAAGTATTCTAAAATATATAAACCAGTGTGGCATAGTGGTTTGACTCTGGAGACCAGGGTTTGATTCCCAGTTCAGCCATGAAACCCACTGGGTGACCTTGGGCAAGTCACACTCTCTCAGCCTCAGAGGATGGCAATGGCAAAACCTCACTCAAGAAACTTGCCAAGAAAACTTTGTGATAGGGTTGCCTTTTGTTGTTGTTGGGTGCCTTCAAGCCATTTCTGATACAGTATATGGTGACCCTAAAGTGAACCTTTCATGGAATTCTCTTGGCAAGTTTCTTCAGAGGGGCTTTGCTATTGTCCTCCTCTGAGGCTGAGAGAGTGTGACTTCCCCAAGGTCACCGCAGTGGGTTTATATGGTGAAGCTTATATGATCTTCCTCTAGAATAACTTTTGCCCTCCTGGCCACACTCTGATGTTGTTTGGTCCTGGCTTTTATCTGTGAAATGTTAGAAGGGATGTAATAGCCATTGGCATTCCTCTCCTCCTTCTCTTCCTCCAGAATCCTACAAGGAGTCCAAGGACTCCCACATGTCATTTTATGTTCACAGCAGCCTTATGAGACAGGTTAGCCTGAAGGATTGTGACAGGCTAGAACTATCGACAAAATAAATAATTGAAAAATATAGACACAATTAAGACATGTTGCAGACTGTTGTCACTGTCGTTGTGTACCTTCACGTTGTTTCCAACTTATGGGGACCCTAAGGCCAACCTACCAATAACAATGAATATACACACACATATCATAAGCTTCCGACTTATGGTGACCCAGTCACAGGGGTTTCTTGGCAAGATTTGTTCAGAGGGGTTTGCTGCTGCCTTCTCCTGAGGCTGACAAAGTGTGACTTCCCCAAGGCCACCCAGTGGGTTTCATGGCCAAGCCGGGAATTGAACCCTGGCCTCCAGAGTCGTAGTCCAACGCTCAAACCGGGACGCCGCACTGGCCACTCCAGCATACATACCCAGTGTGTATCTTTTCTTGTTGGTAGCTGGCTGTTGACTGTTTGTTAATGTTTTTCAACATTTATTATTTTTAATACATCTATTTTATTACTTTTATTTTATTTTATTATTTGTATCTACACTTGTCCCTCCACATTTGTGGCTTTAATTATTCACGGATTTGATTAATATGTTCTCTTTAGGAATCTCCAGGTCATAGAATCATAGAATCCTAAAATTGGAAGAGACCGCAAGGGCCCTGATCCAGTCCAACCCCATTCTGCCATGCAGGAACTCTCAATCAAAGCATCCCTGACAGATGGCCATCCAGCCTCTGTTTGAAGACCTCCAAGGAAGGAGGCTCCACTACACTCCGGGGGAGTTTGTTCCACTGTCAAACAGCCCTTACTGTCAAGAGGTTCCTCCTAATGTTGACGTGGGATCACGTTTCCTGCAGTTTGCATCCATTGCTCTGGGTCCTGTTCTCTATTCTCTGGAGCAGCAGAAAACAAGCTTGCTCCCTCCTCAATGTGACATCCCTTCAAATACTTAAAACAGGGCTATCATATCACCTCTTAACTTCTCTTCTCCAGGCTAAACATCCCCAGCTCCCTAAGTCTCTTCTCATATAGAGCATGCTTCCCAGACCCTTCACCATTTTAGGCGCCCTCCTATACTTCAGCATTAATGCAGCTCCTCTAGTGTGCAACTCTGTGGTCAACTTTAACCAAAAGTCACACTGAAGGACCTAGAGATTCCTAGAGAGAACACTCCAGTGTGCATTTGTAGCTCCTCCAGTGCAGTTCTATGGTCAATGTCTGGCAGATGTTGACCACTGAGTTGAACTGGAGAAGCTAGAGATTCCTAGAGAGGTGTTCTCTCAGGTAAAAACATAGCGTTTTTGTTATTTGCGGTTTTTCCACGTTCACGGGGGTCCTGTGCCCCCAACACCAGCGAATGTGGAGGAACAAGTGTATGTTTAATGTGAACTGCTTGGAGATTTTATGAGGGCCCCACTGTACAAATATAAGCAATATAATATAATATAACATTTCCTTCCTGCCTCTCTACAAGTCTTGAGGTGGGTAGAACAAATAAAGCAACAATGCATGTACAGTACATACAAGCCTCATGCTTGACTTCTTGCTGTATGGCTTCAAGTCTTTTCCAACTTTTCTAATGCAGGGTTTTCTTGGCAAGATTTGCTCTGAGGTGGTTTGCCACCATTGCTTCCCTTTGAGGCTGAGAGAGTGTGACCACCTGCCCCAAGGTTTCCCAATGGGTTCCACGGCTGGGCAGGGAGGATTTGAACCCTGACCTCCCAGTGTCCTTGTCCAACACTTAGTATCAAGTTGATGGTATCAGACTTTATATATATATAAATTCAAAATTTATATACATAAAACATACAATCTGATATTATATAAAATCTGATGCCATCAACTTGATACTAATTTGAGACTTTTAGAAAAGCGTATTTTCCACACACTTTTGGGCTATTTGAGTCGATTCCCCCCAAAATGGGGATCACCCAACTAGTAGGCTCTGGTGCCACAATAAACTACAGTTCCCAGAATCCCACAGCATGGAGCAAGGGCAGTTAAAGCGGTGTCAAACCGGATTCTCTCTCCAGTTTATATGAGTTTTATTTATATTCCTCTGCTCTTGCGGCCACATGAGTGCCCTGCGGATTTCCAGATTGTGGCTGGACTACAACTCCCAGCAGTCCTCCCCTCAGGGCGAGAATGGCTGGGGATGCTGGGAGTTGTAGTCCAGAAAAATACTAATCCCCCCCCCATCTATTATGGAGGCCTCCACTCCCTCCCGGGGCTCACGCCTTCTTGATGTCGGCGTCCTTAGCGCTGCGGGTGAGATCTAGCACGGCGTAATAGTCCTGCCCCATCGCAGCGCTCTTTTTGCCCCTCCGTTTCTAAAGCGAGGCTTCTTCTAGGCCTCACGTTGCCATGGATACGGAGAGGGGCGGGGCTTCGGCCTGCTCACCCGCCGCAAAGGATGCCGGGAATAGTAGTCTACCTTAGAAAATTTCCCCACATGAAATTCTATCGCCTTTTTAACGTCACAGAAAAGGGGGCGGGGCTTCTGCTTCCTCGCTCGCATCAAGGGATGCCGGGAGCTGTAGTCTTTGCCTCAGAAACAAAAATTTCCCTCAGAGAATTCTCTCTCGCCTAAATAATAATAATAATAATAATAATAATAATAATAATAATAATAATAATAATAATAATAAATGTAAGCCACCCTGAGAAGATATAATAATAATAATAATAATAATAATAATAATAATATTTATTTGTATACCGCCCTGTGGCGAACCAATCCGGGCGGTTGACAACAGTGATTATAACAGAGTAAAATATAAAATTAAAAACATTATAATCCCTCCCCTCCTTATAAAAGTATTAAAAAAAAATATACAGATTAAAAACACAATATCAAACATAAAATATATATTAAAAAAACTAAAACCCTGGTGTCCCTCTGGAGATCCTCAACCATCACTGAAGATGGGGCCACGAGAGGAAAGAGGGGGTCAGGGAGCCCAGGCCGGGATGGTTAATCTGGAAAGGCCTGCCGGAAGAGATCCGTCTTGACAGCTTTTTTAAAGCTGTCGTTTTAAATATACGTTAATTATTATTATTATTTACGTATATCGTCTCAGGGTAGCTTAAATTAAAATAATAATAATAATAATAATAACAACAACAACGATAATGATGATAATAATAATAATAATAATAATAATAATAATAATAATAGTATTTTTAATGTAAGCCACCCTGAGAAGATATACGTAAATAATAATAATATTATTATTGTTTACATATATCTTCTCAGGGTGGCTTACATTAAAAATACCAATATATATATATGTGTGTGTGTGTGTGTGTGTGTGTTATTTATTTATTTACGTATATCTTCTATTATTATTATTACTATGATTATTTATACTTATTTATATAATATATTATTATATTATATTATTAATAATAAATATCCTTTGGATACACTCCAGTTTCTCAACATCCTTTTTAAATTGTGATGCCCAGAACTGGACACAGTATTCCAGGTGGGGCCTGACCAAAGCAGAATAGAGTGGGACTATTACTTCCCTTGATCTACACTATACTTCTATTGATGCAGCCTAGAATCGCATCGGCCTTTTTAGCTGTTGCATCACACTGTTGGCTCATGTTTAAATTGTGATCTCCTAGGACTCCTAGATCCCTTTCACACATATACGTTTCTTTATTAAGCCAGGTGTTCCCCATCCTATATCTGTGCATTTCATCTTTTCTACCTAAGTGCATTTTACATTTTACAATCTTACATTTCTCCTTGTTGAAGTTCATTTTGTTAGCTTTGGCCCAGCTTTCTAATCTATTAAGGTAATTCTGAATTCTGATCCTATCCTCTGGGGTAATAGCTATTCCTCCTAATTTGGTGTCTTCTGCAAATCTGATAAGCTTGCCCTCTGTTCCGTCTTCTAAGTGAGGAATGCTCTAGAAATTATGGTTCACCATCACCTGAACAGCTGCATTTTCTACACCTTCACACTCAGTCCTACATGGCTTTACTTAAATCTACGGCAGTAAAGACATTGGCTTCTTTTAATCTGACAGCAATTGTGGATAACACAATTTTGTGAATTCAATAACTCAGACATCAACCTTTCCATAAATGGGGTTGGATGTAAAGCAGTGCTTAATGGCTTTTTGTTTGTGCTGAAGAAAGGGGGCATACTTTCTGATTCCTCTTTCCCCCAGCAACCACAGTTCCTCCTAAATGTTTTCATAAAGTGTTATGTTAGATAAAACAGGTTTAAAATGGCAATTCTCTTCCTATTTCTACTCTCACTACCAAGGAAGCTACCCAAAAAGTGCATATCCTGTTAACAGCTGGATATGATCTTAGAAATGAAGGGTTTTTGCTCTCAAAGCATTAGCAAAACTTACAACAGAGATTCCAAACTTTGGTTCCAATTATTTTGGCCTCCCAGAAGCCCAGCCACTATGGGCAATGCCAGCAATCCGGGGAGTTGAATTCCAAAACATATGGAGAATCAAAATTGAGGAACCACTGGTCACAATTTCATTCTCCACTTTTAAAAGTCCTACATAGACAGCACTACACTTACATACATACATAGTACTTACACAACAGTACTATACCATACATATAGTGTTCAATAACATGCATTATTCTTCCATCCCATTTCCCTTTTGCTATCAAAAAGTCACTTGATCATCTGGAAAATTACACATTCTTTAACTCCTTGTGTTAACACAAAATATTATCCTAGTATGTGTCAGAGAGATGTACACCGATATCTCCTGTCAAAGATGAAGAGAGCCCAATGAAAACACAAAACAAATCCTCTGAACATGTTGGTGGAAGCCAAAAAAACAATGGCAAATTAAGGACTGTTAAGAGTAGGTCTTAAGAAGGAATTAACGATGCTTTTTTTTTTTACTATCAGTTTAACAAACCAACAAAATAACTTGAGATCAAAGCAGCTTTATTTTCTATGGAAACTACAACTGGCAGAGTACTTGTTGAGAGGCAGTAAGGAGCACAGAAAAGGGTAATTCTGTGAGGAGGGCATGAG
>NC_056524.1:4270499-4307595 GCF_019175285.1 Sceloporus undulatus
AAGGACCATCTAATACCACCCTCTGCCATCCAGGAATACACGACTGAAGCACTCCTGAAAGATGCCCATCCAAGCTCTGTTTAAAGACTTCCAAAGACTGACAGTCCACCACCTTTCGTGGCAATCTATTCCACTGTTGAACAGCTCTAACAGTAAAAAGGTGTTTCTCGTGTTTAAGTAGAAGGAACCCTCTAAGAGTTCAGAGTTTATGGCAAAACATGGAAGCACTTAGATGCATTTTTATAAATGGGGATAAAATTTTTTAAATACAATAAAACAAGTTATCACATTGAATATGTGTTACCTTATATACAGGATCACAATCTGGCCCGGTGAGTTCAACAACATGATCAAGGTCTTGCTGCATGATAAAACAGGTTCCATCCCCTGAAAACAAGCACAGAATGTGATTAAAAACAGCAAACTGTGATTTACTTTCAGAGTCTTAACATTCTGTATGATGAAGTGCCTATATTACTTTTTGCCCACTCAATATTGCAAGACACTGAGAAGTCAAATAAACAGTGGAGTGCAGCATATTTAGCTTGGAAGAGCTCCAGCCAACTCTAAGTGAATGCAGAACAACCCATATATGTATTCCAGAGAGCACAAGGAAGAACAAATATGTTCCTCTTCTTCTTAACACTCCAAAAGGCATGAGAGAGGTAAATCCCAGTTTAATCACACTGGGATTAATTTCAGCATTAAAGAGAGATTAAAGTACATTTAAACCATCCCTCAAATAAAGCGAAAATGGTGAGTAATTGCGTAAATGATTATCACACGCAATTGTGCAAATAAAGTGATTTCAGAAATGCATTGTCACTGAAATCCCAAAAGTAAAAAGATGTGTGTTAATGCTTCTTTGTGACCACTTTATGGTGGGTTTTGTATGACATATGGAATTGTTTTGTGTAATTATGCAATTTTCCAAGATATTCACGGGATAAACTTCCAATTTCCTTCATGTGATAAACTCCTTAGAAGATTCAGTTATCAGTAGGATAGTAAAATTAAGCCAAAAAGTCAAACACATCAAGTCTGAACTCTCCCTAGAAGGCAAAATGACTAAACAGAAACTATCCTACTTTGGACAAAATGAGATGACATGACTTATTAGAAAAAGGCAATTAGCCTTGGTGAATTTGAAGGCAGTATAGAATCCTAAAGTGTAAAGAGTCATCAAGTTCAACCAGAACAAGACTCTCCAGCTAAAGCATCCCCAGCAGGTAGTCCTCCAGCCTCTTTTTGAGAATCCATCTGATTCTACGATTCTTTACTGCCTTCAACTTTATTAAGAACTATTGCCTTTTTCTAACCAAGTCATGTCATCTCATGATGTCTCAAAAGAGGAATGCAAAAATTCAGTCAAAAAAGCTATAGCCCTGAATTTATACTCAAGTCAGACTTCTGAGAACTGTGTGTCCTGGAGGTTTCCCACTTAAAAGGTTGCCCTAAGCATAAGTGGACCTAATCGCAGTTAATAACAAAGTGCAAGGAAACAGGAGCACTACCTTGGCTGGCAATGAATCCATCTTTGTAAGGCATCAGGGAAAGGACAGGTGCTCCTGATCTATGAATAATTCGAACTGGAGCCCTAGAAAGAGCAGCAAGAAAATAATGGCTATCAAAAAGGGACACTTACGCCAGAACATGTTGGTCAATATTCTCTTTCAATATAAACTTGAGCATATCAAACCCCTCCTCTGTTATATTTCTTTTCTAGTTTTTATTATCTATTTACATGGTATAATAATAAATTATCCCTTTCCCACCCTTCCCTACCACAGAGAACATTACACGATTCAAATTGTAACCAGACAATTACTATCAAAGACAAATTACCATAGTCAATATCCAATGATAGCTTCCAAAAATATCATACAGTTTAATGGTGGGCCATGTCTAGAATTTGCATGTGACATCTATGTTATGAACAGATGCCATGTAGTCTTACAGGTGTTTTCAGCTATTTTGCCTCTGACAAGGTGCAGCTTGAGTGTCAATTTTGCTAACAATGCAAGAGTACAAACTCTGTTTAACCACTGATGTAAGTTTTTTCAAGTCCTTGCTATAAATATCCTTGCTGCATCCAGGAAGGTAAATCTCTTACATAAGACATTTTCACTTGTTTTATTTGCTCCTTTATTGCTTTTAACAAACACTGCTGGAGCAACACAGGGAGCAGCAACTACACTGTTTGGGTTATGTGACAGCCACCTTCCACTTCTACTCACTTGGTATTTCTCACATCCAGCTGGTATATATTTCCATCTTGTGCCCCTCCCAGGAAGTAGATGCTGGAGAGGAATGTACAGCAGTTAAAAGCATCGGAGCCAACGAAAAGAAAAATCTGAAGAAGAGACAAGTCAGAAAATACATTAGATATAAGAGGCTATGGATAAGAAAAAGAACAGAAGGCAACTGTCATTTCTCTGAAAAGGTAATTGCTGTGTAGGAAAATAACATGCAAAAAAGGCATTGACTAATCCAAGTGTAGGGGCAGGAATTATGCAGCATTTTTGATGATGAGAGACAGTTTGGTGTAGTGGTTTGAGCATTGGACTATGACTCGGAAAACCAGGATCTGAATCCTCCACTCAGCCATGGAAATCCACTGGGTGACCATGGTCAAGTCACACTCTCAGAGGGAGGTAAAAACAAATGCCCTCTCAACAAATCTTGCCAAGAAAACCTTGTGATAGGGTTGCCTTAGGGCCACCATAAGTCAGAAACCATTTGAAGGCACACAATAACAACAAGATATTGTTTCCTTGCAACGGCTAGCATTCCTCACCACTGGCTATGCTGGCTAGGACTGCTAGAGGTAATTCAGCAACATCTGGAGGGCCACAATCCTCTCCCTGACCTAGGACTACATTTCCCTATATCAGCCTGCCTTTACTATTCTTGGAGGAGGCCTTTCTCTTGGTCCCACCACCATTGTAGGTACATTCGGAGAGGACATGGGAGAAGGCCTTCTTGGGGTTTACTCCCAAGTTGTAGAACTGCCACCCACATGAGGTTCGGTTGGCGCCCTCTCTGCTTTTTGTTCTGCCAGCTAGCAACAGCTTTTTTTAAAATTTAGACATGGGCTTTACCCTTTAATTGGTTCCTTTTAACAAGGGATACAGTGTATTTAGCTTCATTGCTATATTTTAAATGTTTTTAAACTATTCTAAATTAGGGTTTCTACTAACACTTTATTTAATTGTTTTTTCAGTGTCTGTATTGTAAATTGTTTTGGCTGTATGTTGCTTCACTCCATGCTGTAAACCAACTTGGGTCTCACACCGAGAGAAAAGCAGAATATAAATTTAATAAATAAACAATAACCTAGTTAGCAGGAGCAAAATTGCTCCCAGCAGAACATACCAGAAAGCTCAGCTGTTTAGCAGAAAATGTTGCTACTTCTTCTTAGCTTCCATTCAGGTACATTTGTGACCAATGAGAGGTCACAAATTAAACATTATTAAATGTAGTTAAAAAGAAATCTAACCGGTTGCCTGCTTTGGAGTCCCACGCCCTGCAGTTTTTTGTCCTCTCGAGCCAGCAGCAAGAGTTTCCCTTCTGTTCCAGTTTCACGCTCACCTGTGTTAGAAAGTAACATCATCAGGATCAGCACCCACAGCGACACCTCAGTTAACTAAGGTCCAAAACACACTGTAGAAATAATCCAGTCTGAGACCGCTTTAAGTGCCTTGGCTCAGTGTTAGAGAATTCTAGGAATTGTAGTTTGTTGTTGCACCAGAGCTCTCTGACAGAGAAGGCTAAATGTCACACAAAACTACAGTTCCCAGAATTCCCTAGCACTGAGCCAGGGCAGTTAAAGCAGTCTCAAACTGGATTATTTCTGCAGTATGTCTTGGACCTTAGTCGATGTGCTCCTGGCATGACTTCTTTAATAGAAAATTTGGTACCAGAGGTAGAAATAACATGGAAAGAACAAGGAGAAGTCAACAAAGAAAATCAGCTCAATATGCTTTAGTAAGCTTTTTATTCAAAACTAACAATATGCCCATACGAAATGAAACATCCAGCAATAGCAAGCAATGACATTTACATTTCTATACCGCTTCATAGTGAACTAAGCACTCTCTGGGGAACTGTATTTACAGGGGCTTGAAACTTCTGCCATGGCAAATGCAACAGCTAGATTGCTGAGTGACACGTGGGGCTTTCTTGGCAAGATTTGTTCAGAGAGGGTTTGCCTTTGCTGCCTTTGAGGCTGAGAGAGTGTAACTTGCCGAAGATCACCCAGTGGATTTCCATGGCCATGCAGGGATTTGAACCCTGGTCTTCTAGTCCAACCCTCAAATTAGTTCACCATGCTGGCTCATTACCTCTGCCTGCCCATGGACTGAGATCTGCTGGGAGGGCCTATCTATGTCACATAAGCGGGAGCACTAAAGCACTCAAGCCACTACACCACACTGGCCCTATGTGATTACTTACTGGGTACTTTTTCAGGTAAGCCCAGGTTTAAGGTGTTGTCAGCTTCACTCAAAGCAATACCATTCACAGGGGCACCACAATCAGCCACTACGCCTAGGCAGGCCGATCGCCCACAATCCCAGAGGCGGGCAGTGCCATCCCGAGAGCTGGAGACCACATTCCTTCCTCGATCCACGATGGCTGTGTCCAGGATTCCTAGAAAAACAGAATAATCAATATTAGGAAAAGAAACCACTGTTTGGCTCTCAAGGAAAACACCCAGCAACTGGAAGTTTCTGACTTTATGCAGATCATTTACTTGATAGTTTGAAATGATCCATTATCATCTTCTCAGCTGCAGGTGGGGAGCTGGAGAGGTGGAGATCTGTACATCTGAATTGGGCTTTGGAGGTCCTCAGCAACCAAACCAAGCAATAAGAACAATTCCACCAAACACACACACACCAGGTTTGCTTTCATGGTGATGACCAGCACAGTTTGGCAGCTTAACCCTGAATGAGCAACACTAGTTTCTCCATCCAGCTTGAGGATTTCAGCAGAAACAGTTCCACAGTTGGGTGGCAGGGATCATTTCCCAGCTCCGGTCTGATGAAAAAGGCTGGGATGAACTCTGATGCTTGCCAGACAGTGATGGAAAACTCACCATGGCATGAGGGAATGGTGAGTCCCTGAAACTGACACTCCTTTCAAGGTTCTGAAAGACACTTCACTCATACTCCATTCAAGAACATGGACTATTCATTATAAAGTATAGTACTACTCTGTAAAGCATTAGTTCATCCTCTGGTTAGAGGAGAAATTTCTCCAATAGAATAATTCAGGAGCTATGAGAGCATGGTCACAATATCTCTCTATCCCTCACGTACTCTGAGTAGAACTGAAACAATAGGATCACAGGAAAGAGGACAAGGCAGCTTGACAGATATGCAAGGCAGAGATCTCACAGTCTGGGGCAGGTCAGAAAAAATCGTATTACTTGATCTAGGACTGTGGAACAGGATTATACCCTCCAACATTTCACAGACTAAAACTGGGAGAGATGTAGCCAAGCAAAACCAGTGTCATCAAAATGGCAAAAGCTGTTAATGAGGAAGGACAGACAAGCTAGCAGAGGCTGCAGCAATATGCTTTTGCCTGAGCCAACTGGGAAGGGCAAGATTCTACACTTTTTTCTCCTGCTTTGCTCATGGAGCACAGACTACTTTTGTACTTTGAATTCAGTTTGCAACATTTGAAGTAAGCTGAGGACAAGAGGAGAGAGAAACTAATTTTAGAAGCAACTGGAAAAGAGGGAGAAAAGAGGATTAATCAGGCCTGTCTCTGGCAAATTGGGAAATGGCCCAGGGTGGGCCCAATAGGCAGTGGAAATCCCCCCAACCTACTAGAGGGCATTTTAGGACAAAAATGTTTTGTTTAATTGTTTGGCCCCTGCTTGGGGACCTCCAAACATGGTAGAAATGCCCCCCACACTTCCTAGAGGACTTTGGCGGGGGCATTTGGAGCAACAAAAATATTTTTGGCAAAAAAATGTCTTTACTTCCTAGGGCGCCGCACGCAGCCCATGACCCACACTTTGCCAACCTCCGTTTAAAGCTCAAACACCCATGTCTTCAATCAGACACTGCAATTGCATTTATTTCCACTGTTACATTTTTGTACCTGCTTTGTGGCCCTGAAATGTTGCAGCACAGCTGCCATCTTCTGCCGACCAGATCTTTAGCTGGGCATCCATCCCCCCACTCAGGATCACAATGCCTGATGGAAAAAATCTGCAGCAGTTCACGTCGTACACATGGCCTACCAAATGCCTCTGGGAAGGCAAAATAATTAGTTGACAGTGACACAGTTACAAGCTTTGCCTAATTCTCTCTTATTTTAGGAAGCAACAAACACCAACTGAGTAGTCCAAGACACTGGCTAGATGATAGTGAAGCTTTAGAGTGCCTTAGATCTCTCAGTTGCTTTTGTTTCTGAGCAGAAATAATCACGAAGGCCTAAATCCATTCATATTTAGCATCTAACAGGTGACTCAAGGGCTCTGGTCCCAACCAGAGCAGAGCTACTGAAACAACCATTGAATGGCAAGTCAACACTTACATGAATCCAACTTTCAATGGGTCTACTTTAAGTGGAACTAACGTTGATTTAGACCTGATGTTCTAGCTTTGATTGAAGCTAATACAGTTTGGTTATTTGAAATGTAGCACTGGGGAAGAGCTCTACAGATACCATGGACTGATAAAAAGACCAACGAGTGTGTCTTAGAACAAATCAAGCCTGAAGCCTCCCTAGAAGCTAACATTAATAATCTGAGGCTGTTGTACTTTGGAAACATCATGAGAATGCATGAATCACTGGAAAAAACAATAATGCTTCCTAAGGGGGAAGACAGGATAGAGGAAGGCTGCATTGCAAGTAGATGGACTCAGCCAAGGAAGCCACAGCCCTGAGTTTGCAAGACCTGAGTAAGTCTGTTTATAACAGCGTGGTCTTCAGTTCTCTCATTCATAGGGTTGCCATAAGTCCAAGTTGGCTTGATGACAATTAATAACAACAAATACAATCTAGGTGAATAACTGACATTATTTACAATCAGGATTCAAAGCTCTTTGACACCTAATACTCATCTTAATACTATATTCACTACAGAGTAAAGACTGGCACTCATGCTATTGAGATCACCTTTTCCAAAACTGTTTTGAAAAAAATATTCCTATAAACAGAAAATGAGCATGTCAGAGAGATACGTTCTAATGCAGCTTTCTTCTGACAGATTTCTCTATGTGAACTCCTACTCATGATCATGAGGACACTGCTGCTAAATCCACTATACAGAAATCAGTCAGCCTTGGGGAAGGATATGGGAAAGAGAACAGATAAGCTCTTGAATTCCGGCAGAACCAGTCACAATGTTTGGGATTGTTTCTGATGTGGAGAAGGTTAGTTGATTCTCAGCAGAGTCAAAAGCAACCAGATCCTTGGATTTCTTTAGGAATAGCTGGTTACAATAAATTAATTTCCCTACAAGCAAGATGTTTAAAGTGTGGAACAGTTTAGTTAGGTTAAGTATCAGAAACACTTTCCAGGGCACAATATACAGACACAGACACATACACACATATATCGATATTTATCAGATACTGTAGTTACGTTCCCTTTCCCCCCAAGGAAAAGTGTTTTTCCAACACCCTCCTTCTAGTCCTCAAACTCTTTTTAAAGCTCTTGAGCCGAAATAGCAGTTTGAGAAAGAGATGGATTGGTTAAACATTTGGATTTTCTAGACTTTGTAGATTCTAAATCCCCCCCCAGCAATAAATCTGATTCTTACTCTTATTTCTCCGTTTGAAGCCTGCCAAATTTTCATAGTCCCATCAGCACTGGTTGACACTCCAAGTCCGCCACCACTAGAAATGTCGAGGCACGTGATCTAAAACAGAGAGGGAAGGTGGGGTGGGGGACACAATTACAAATGACAAGAGCCCATAGCAAACAGGCTAAAAGGTATTTATTTTGATAAACCCGTTCCATATGTTATGTGCTTTCAAATTGTTTTCACCTTATGGTAACCCTAGAGTGACCCTATCATGGGATTTTCATGGCAAGATTTGTTCTGGGGTGTGGATGAGAGAGAGATTTGCCTAAGGTCACCCAATGGGTTGCCAAGGCTGTGCAGGGATTTGAACCCTGGTCTCCACAGTGGTAGTCCAACACTCAAACCACTAGACCACACTGGCTCTACTAACTCATAGAATACAGGTTTTTTTCAACCAAATCAAATGATTTTTATAATTTTTGTAATTAAGACAGACTTTGGCAGGATGGCTGCATTAATGTTGCACATACAGTGAAGAAGACCAATGAAGACAGAAGTAAAATTCCAGGTCTCCCAATTTCAACTTTGTAAGAACAAAGCTATTTACAAGCTGTTGTGTGTGTGTTTTTTTTAACTGCTTAATTCTGTTGACCCAAGTTCCAGCTTTATTCAATGTCAGCTCATTTCAAATCACACTGAAAAAACACTTACACTTTTTTGATGAACTCTACAGAAGGAAGTGTAGGGTGCCAGAAATTTGGTGCATGCATTTTCACAAGGGCAAGAGACAAGTAGACTTTTCTACAGCAGGCAAGAGAGAAAAGAAAATATTAACATTTATGAAAAACAAATAATCTACAAAACAATCTGGTGCAAAATTCTAAACAAGAAAGTCAAAGAGACGCAATTAGTCTTGATTCCCCTCCCCTCAAGAGTAGCTACCTCCTACTACCAGTAGCTGGTGAATATGAGTTAGAGGATGCTACTGTGGGGGTAGAATTCAGAGCAATAGCTATGTTAGACTGAAATATCAGTATGCAAAGGCATGGAGAAGCTAGAGCATGTCCAGAGGAAGGCGACCAAAATGGCGAAGGGTCTGGAAACCATTTCTTATGAGGAGAAATGTAGGGAGCTGGGTATGTTTAGCCTGGAGAAGAAATGGTTAAGGGGTGATGTTTAAATATTTGAAGGGGTGACACACTGAGGATGGAGCAAACTTGTTTTCTGCTGCTCCAGAGAACAGGACACATAACAATGGATTCAAACTAGAGGAAAAGTGATTTCATCTAAGTGTTAAGAGGAGCTTCCTGACAGTCAGAGCTGTTTGACAGTGGGAGAGGTATCTCTCTCATGGGGTTGCCACAAGTTGAAGTCCACTCAAAGGCATTTAACAACACAAAATGCAACATAGACCACAAGAGTAAATTCTGGCCTATATGTGGCAACCAGACATGATATGGCTGGCTTATTTCTTTCTATTAACAGCCATCCTGCCCTTCAATGTACAGATGGAAGTGACAGTACCTTTGTTATTTCACTGACAGAAAATCCTTCAGAGGCTGTGATTTCAGGAATTCCGTCTGAGTTGATCCCCTGAGAAGTCAGTGTGCCATAGAGAGTAGGTTTCCCTGGATCGCAGCAACAAAAAGAGGAAGACGGTGAGTTAAGCACTGTAAGGAAGCTACAGGGACATATTTGTTTTTTCATGTTAAAAAAGCACTTGAAGATTATTACTACTACTATTAGTATATTTCTAACCCACCCTATGTCAAATATCTCATCATATAAAAGGAACATCCAGTCAGCTTAACTTGCTGGGATGTAAAGCGCCATTTGAACATTTCCAGTTCATGTGGACCAGACATGCCCATACCTATCACATGCTTCTCAGATCACAGTAATCCTTACAACAGCCCTGTAAGGTAGGCCAATATTGTCACTTTAGAGTAGATCTACAGGAGAAAATGAAAGAAGCAGGAGGATTACACTGAAAATGTTCCAAGGGATGAAGTATAACATAGTTCAAGTGTTTTTTTGCTTTTTTAAAAGCCAGTCTTCTTTGCTTCCATGCCTCTAACAGAAGCCTATCTTACAGAAATGTGAAACATAAAGCTTTCTCTGTGGAAAACATTCACATAGTTTCCATGAGGCAG
This sequence comes from Sceloporus undulatus, assembly GCF_019175285.1. Taxonomy (NCBI): domain Eukaryota; kingdom Metazoa; phylum Chordata; class Lepidosauria; order Squamata; family Phrynosomatidae; genus Sceloporus; species Sceloporus undulatus. The sequence continues at coordinate 4,280,421 of NC_056524.1, forward strand.
GCTATTCTTAGAAGCAGAAAAGCAGGGCTATGAAAGGGTGGGAAGAACCAGCTTTTCTGTAGCCACTCATTTGGTTCGACTGGAGGTGTGAGTGCCTCACAACAATGCCACTCCTGCTATAGACATTTACAGGAGAGTAAGCCCCCTTGCAAACACAGTGGCTTATTTCTGAATAGACTTGCACTGGATTAAATGGTCAAGATCTCAGATAGGCCCTGGTGAGATCACCTGGCAATTCAATGCTCCCCAAGTAGTTCTGCTAGGTTTGCTGTGTGATGCTCACCTTGAGAGTGATATGAAACCCTTAAAAGGCAACAGCAGGCCTTGAGCAACTAAATGCTTATTTTATATGGGGTATTTCTACTGCTTCTATTGTTGTTTCAAATTGTGTGGAGTGCTTCAAGGACCTTGGTTTATGAGACAGTACAGAAATACCATAAGCAAAGGGGTTCAGGTCTGCCTAAACATTAGGAAGCACTTCTCTACTCTAAGATCTGTTCAGCAGCGGAAGAGATTGCTTTGAAAGAAAGATGGTGGTCCCTCTGTCTTTGGACGACTTTGGCAGAGTTTGGATGGCATCTTTAGTAATGCTGTAGTTGTGTATAAGAGTTTGGACTTCATGATGATGATGATGATGATGATGATGACGGATGGTCCTTATTGCCTGTTCCATCTCTCAGGTGCGATGGTCCTAGGGCTGCTCACCTGGGCTCCTGCAGCTCAGCCAGGCCTCCTCCTCGTTCTTCCTACAAAGGCAACAAAAGCCCCGTTACTCTGAGTAAAGCTGCTGTTTCCACAGGTGTTTGTAAATGGTTTGATGTACTCAGCCTCCTGTGACCCTCGCTAAGGAGAAAGAAAGAAGGGCCAAAGCGCGGTTTGGGACCCTGGGAACTGGAGTTTGTTGCGGCCCCAGAGAAGGCTTCCCAGAATTCCCTGGCAGAGCATTGAGCCCCAGGGCAGTTGAAGCGGAATGAAACTGGATTAATGGGGGATACCTGAATAGCTGGAAAGGAAGAGGGGGAACCTTATGGAAGGGGCACCTGAATGGGGGAAGGACCAAGCCGAGGGACGAGGCGGGGAGGGAGGGAGGCGGGGTCCCCACCGGAGGGCCTGCTCCCAGTCGCCCTGGATCCGGAGCACGGCGGCGGCGGCGGCGGAGGGGGGAAAGGCCTCGGACCCCGACGACGACGACGACGAGGAGGACGCCATCTTAGTCCGCCATCTTAGGCTCCTCCTCCGTCCTCCTCGTCCCAGGGAGCGAGCCAGGCCCCAGGCCCAGGCCCCGTCTGTCTCCTCCGGGCCCGACGACGAAGAAGGCAGCGCCTGAGGGAGAAGGAGGGCCAGGCCTGGCAGGAAGGAAGGAGGAGAGGTAAGGAAGGGGTTGCCATGGCCCTCTTGGTTCTTGCCCAAAGGCCCTGGGTTGCCAGGATTGTCCACTAAAACCAGGGACAGAATGTAGGACAAATTCGAGACCAAAGTGAAGGACAAAACTCATCCCAAAATGGAGGACACTTCAGGTCCCCCTTAAAGAACCCTAAGATTTAAGGTTTCTTTAAGTGAACTCCGATTGACTTGAGCCTGGATGCCCCAGAAGGCCTTTCCGCCTAAGGCCTCTTCCTTCTGCCCAGGGCTGCCCCCCCAGAAGCCCAGGCCAGATACAACCTTCCCTCCCTCCCTCGCTCCCTCCTTTTGGTGCAGCAGCAGATCGTGCGAAAGAGCCATTGCTCTACTACCCTCTTGACTGTGCTTTAAGCCACTTCTAGTTCTCTCCCTGCTCAGGAGGAGGCTCTATCCGGATCTCTTAGGCTGAGCAGGGGCTGGATTCGGCGGCCCATGAGGCCCCTTCCAACTCCACCATTCTCTCCCTAGAAGCTAAAATCACTAAACTGAGGCTCTTGTCCTGTTAGAAGACTTGACTCACTGGAAAAGACAGTCAGGCCAAAGAAGAGAAGATGAAGAGGCAATATGATGATAGCCTTGTTGAGCTATTTCCAGAGGGAGCAAGAGACTAGGACCCAGAGCAATGGCTGCAAGCTCCAGGGAAAAGTCTCTTCAGCCGTGGAACAAATGTGGAGTCTACTCAGCTCAAAATGTAGGACATTTAAGGTCCACCATTTTTCTTCAATGTCTTACATTTTGGGCTGAGTTTTGTCCTGCAGTTGTCCTACAGTTTGGTCTTGAATTTGTTCCACATTTTGTCCCTGGTAAAAGTGGACAATTATGGCAACCCTAAGTCTGGCCATCTTGTCCCAGGGAGCGCTTGGCTCCCTGTGAGATCCTGCATGCAGAAGGGGCTTGGTAGGTACTGTCTTGAGCCACAGTCATGTCGAAATATAAAGCTCCTTCCACCTTCTTGATTGTTATCCTATCTCACTGTCCCTTCCAGATCCCTCAATATGTCCAGTGCCAGCCCCTCTGGTCACAACTGGAGCCGGAAACCAAAAGCAGAGGAAGAAGAGGAAGACCCTTTTGACCGAATGATCGCCCGCACCGGCTGTGCCTCCTTCCACCACGCGGTGCAGGAGTGCATGGCTGAGCATCAGGACTGGCGGAAATGCCAGCAGCAAGTGCAGGGCTTCAAGGACTGCATGAGGGAATATCAGAAGCAGCAAGCGGAGGAGCACCAAAGGAGGCAGAAGCTGCACCAGGCCACCAGCTGAGAAGGCGGCAGCAAACGGGCAGAACAGGTGGTTCCTCTCCAGGGAAAGCCAGGGCAGGAAAGAGCTGCTCTTTAAAAACAGGCAACTGCTTCAAAGAGAGACCAGTGGAAACTGACCCATCTATCTATCCCCTTCTAGTACATTCTAACTAACCAATATATATCAAACCTATTATGTCCTTAATCAAATAACATCTAAACAAAACCCTAACCTAATAATCCCTCTGACAGAATCCCCAAATGAATATATAAATGACTAATGAATATATGAATGCAGGGGAGTTCTGACAGTCTGCCCCCCTGAAGATACACTCACCCCATAGAAAAGATGAACCGTAAAATATCAACAATAAATGCAAACTGCAATAACCAGTACAACTTATAAAGTTCTAAAGCTGAAGTATCAAATAAAAATAGTAACTTATATAATCCAGAATTCAAACCATAATATACTAACCCCCACAAAGTAAAACAAAGGCACCATGTGGCTATAATAACTAGTACTATAAGAACTCCATTAGTCTAAGCTAATAAGACAAAGGAACAATTTAAGAAAATAAACATCAATCAGTTATAGTAGCATACCATAAAACATATGTGTCCCAAAGACAGTATAAAACCCCAAAAGTGTTATAAAATTATGATTAGTCTCTAACAACAGTATCAAAGAAAACAGAACTTAACTTTATATTATTAAACCAAATAAGAATATTCATACAGCATCCGAAATGCAGGCAAATAGGTTCAAACCCAATGCCAATAATAACAAAACCAGCATACAAATCCCATAATCCAAATCACCCAAAGTCCGAAGCATTGTTAACCCAATGTCCAACACCAACAAAAATGTCTTTGCAATGTGGAATCTCCGGATTCTTACGTCTCATCAATCTCTTCTTGCCAATCTCCAAATCTCTGCGTTCAAGTGAGCAAACATTCAAAGCATTTAACTTAGTTGGGCCCTGTTGGGCTTTCCCTCCCCCCGAGAGACCATAATTCAGCCAAGCGGCTTGCCGCTTGAGCTTGTTTTCCTCAGCCAGCTGCTGCAACAAAGTTGGAGGCAATTTAAGAGCTCTTCTCCCCCTGGAAGCAAAAGTATCTGGCCCATCAGTTGGCAAACAAGACCAAACTTCTCGAGGCTTGATAGAAGCTCCCCCCGGACTTGTGGCTTTGTCCTCCATCTGGGCGAGGACTGGCTGACGCTGTTCTGGCATCTTTTTGGCTTGCCACTTAAATTTAGTCTTTTTGCAGAACATAACCTTTTGCTCAACCAGCTCAAAGGCACTGGGTGAAGCTGCAGTTAAAGTCTCTTTTTGACGGTTCTGACTTGATTGAGCTTTTGTAGTCCCTGGATCCCGGAAACAATCTAAGGCCACCTTGGAAGCCCCCTCAACAATTCTGAATCTGGAACCAGTCTCTGGTAACGGTGCAAACCCTCTACTCCCCTTGGAGTCAAGGGCGGTCTTTTCCCCTTCAGGGATCGATCGAACGCCCCCATCGGCATTGGCAGTAGATTCATAGGAAGAGATTTTCAACTTAAACATATCATGGTCAATGTCTTGCAACTCAATTGGCTTAATGGTTTGCGTTGCTAGACTTTCTTTAAGTTTGGCGTCCAGCACTTCACAAAAGCTTGCATTAGAAGCATGCATAGTCAAGTGTCCATGGCACAGTTCTTTAGTCTTTGAAACCTCATTGTCACTGCAATTGTGTTTAGGGAACACCCGCCCCACTGGCTCGATCTCAGCAGGTTGCTGGGACTCCATATCATCCTTTAGGGGCCCTTCCCCTTCTTTAACGTCTCGGCCCTTTACTAGCACTGGGTCACTTGGCTCATCCTCCCCTTCTCCCGGACTCTGGTTTATGTCAGTGCTTTGGGAGGTTGCCCTTAGTGTCAAAGCTTGCAACGCAAAGGAGCCGGCCGTTTGGGCAGTTGTTTGTGCTGATGTCTGGCTATCTCTCCAGCGCAAATTAAAGCTTTGAGAGATGAACGCAGCTGTGTCTGTTACCTCCCCAGTCCCATCCGGCGAGGCTGGCCTGCTCCACGGCTGTCTCCGCCAGCTCAAGGCTTGCCACCACTGTGGAAACCGTATTGGGCCCCCTGGGGGGTCTGGACTTGGTGGTGGGGTGGGGGGCATCTGGCTAGGCTGAACCGTCTCTTCTCGGATCTCCCCCACCCTTGCTTGTTTTAGCTTGAACGGGCACTGTCCTTTGTCAGGTGGCAATCTCTGTTCAGGCCCTGAAGGCCATGATAGCTGGGTAGGCTGTTGCTCTTGGGTTTCTGGACCATGTCCCCGCCTAGGCTCCTTGTGGCCCAAAGCCACAGGTTCTGGGGCTTGGCCAGGCACCCCACCTTGGGAGCCGTGCACTGAGCCTTTGGTTTGCCTTGGGACTCCATTCCCCCACCCTCGGGCACGTGGCAACACAGGGGCCATCCACTGGGTCCCAAAAAGGGGTTTGGCATTGCTCACCATTGCTGGGGGGTCCGTTCCCGAACGCCGGTCTCACCTCTGGCTGAATCTTCCGTCCTCCACTGCTCGATTTGGAGCCGTTTAACTGCCCGTTGCTGGTAGTTATTTGGCTGTTGGAATAGTCCTGCTCCAGCTGTCTGTCCGCCTGTCTTCTTGATTTCCCTCCTCGGGCTGGAGCTGGAGTTATTAATGTTGCAGCACCATCCTCTCTCTCCGGAGTTGCAGCATCTAAACTCATGGTTTCCTGGATTGGGCTTGACTGAAGCTGCTGAGGGTTTGGAGTTGCCCTCCCCATCTTTTTGGTGATCTTCCTGGTTGACACCAGAGCAGCTGGGCCTTTACTCCCTTTGCTCTGGGGCTGTAGCTTTAACTCTTTTGTTGCATGTTCTCCTGGGACTGTAGAACAACCCGCTGTGGGAGTTCTGGCATCAGGTCTTGGGATGTCACCACCTCGGTGCGTCTGAGGCTCCTGGGTCGCCTCCGTGGCCCTCTCTGCCACCGCTGCCCCTGTTTGAGGCGCCACCCACGCTGCTGGGATTATTCCCTTCTCACCCTGGGGCTGCTGTCCCCGGGGTCCCTCCATGGGTCCTACTACAGCCTTGGGTCTCCGGCCCACCCCGTGTCGGAGAACAAGGTCTGGCCACTCACCCCGCTGCGACGGCGAAGCCAACTGCTTCCATCTTCCTTCTGGGTCTTTAGCTTGGGCCCCCGGTAGATGTAGGGATGCTCTCTTCCTCTCTTGGAGGGACCTCATGCATTCCAACACTCCAACCCAAGTCTGTGAGACATTTAATTGTATGCCTCTTACCCGCTGAAGAATCTCAGCCTCCCTTGAGGCTTCTGGGACCTGGCTTTCCTTTGCAGCCGTCTGGCCCCGGCTCCACAACTTCAGGGCAAGCCGTTTCCTCCTTGGAGACAAGATAGCCGCCACCCGGCTCTTCAGCCCCCTTCCTTTGGGGCTTAACTCCTCCAAGCAGCTTTCCCTGTTCCTCCTGCCCGTCTCGCCTGCTCCCTGCTCCAGGTATTCAGACAGACGCTCTGCAGCCCTTGCAATCTGCTCCAACTGCAAGGCGAGGGCGACACATTGCTGCTCCAGTCGCTCCTCCATCAGGCAGGTTAAAAAGTTAGGGGAAAGGGGAATGGGTGTAGGGTGCTGGGCTTAGAGAGGTCAGCAGAAAACAGCACCTCCGCCCGAACCCTACAATGCAGGATTCCTGACAAACTGTCAGGCTCCCAATTGCCACCCCCAAACAACAAGAGGCTGTGCTTCTAAAGAGTAACAGCTTTATTGAAAGGTAAAAGGTATAGGCAACAGAAGTGACTTCTTTGTCAGGAATGAAGATACATAGTTACAGATGGGTTATATAGTCCCACGAGCAGACCCACCCCCATAAAGCAATAAAGTTAATTAATTGGATCAGTCTTTCCCGCGCAGTGAGGAATCTCCACCCAGATGACGTAGTGTCCTCTTGTCCGGCCTCCCCGGCCTGTTCCCAAAACAATTAAGTTCTCACCAAGTGTTATCTCCTCCTTGCACCTGTGGCCTTGAAGCCCAGACATCCACCCCTACTAAACTAAGTAATATAAAACCTTAACAACCTATGAGTATATATAAGAATGGTTATATATCCCATCATCCCACAACCCAACATACATGGTGCATATAAAGCATAGCAACAACATATATTAATATCAGGAACATATTAACTCTTAAGGTTTAACTCACCCCTCCCAACACAAGAGCCTGGCTGGGTAACTCCCTAACATTGTAACATTCCAATCCTAATAAGCAAGCACAGAAGCTAGCCATCTATCTATCCCCTTCTAGTACATTCTAACTAACCAATATATATCAAACCTATTATGTCCTTAATCAAATAACATCTAAACAAAACCCTAACCTAATAATCCCTCTGACAGAATCCCCAAATGAATATATAAATGACTAATGAATATATGAATGCAGGGGAGTTCTGACACCTGCCCATTGCAAGGCCTTTTCCTGTAATCATGTCACTAAATTATATTTATTTTTAAAGAACAAATAGGATTTATTTTCCTGCTAAATCAATAATGAAACTGAAGTCTTTATACTGGAGATGACTCAGTATAAAGCAGCTTCCCAGTTCTGCTCTTCTGTAGATGTGGGAATTACTTCTGGCCTGTTTTGGCTTTTTTCCAAAATAGGAAATGACTGGAAGGCCACTTTTAAAAGGCTATTTCCTGGGCCTTGCTACCAAGGGGCATTGCTGGTGCGGTGCAAATTGTACTCAGGGGTTTCACTTGTTAAGGCGGGATGGGCAGATCTGGCCTCCCTTTTACGCTTCCCCAGCAACCATGCTAGATCCAGAACGGATCCTGGGGAGACTACACCACCATTCCCCATTTGCAGTTTGACAGTATGGCCAGCAAAAGAATAAAACCAACTCTTAGTTTCATTAACGGATACTTTAATATCATCCAGAGGCTTTGTCAGCATAGACTTCATGATCCTCCTTCATAGATGCCACAGAGAAGGAACAGTTTCCATTACTGCTGCCTTACAAGGGAGAAAATTCAGGTGCTAAACCTCGCAGCCTGGGATTTCGGCAGATCCCATCATTTACAGCAGGGGTAGGCAACCTTTTTGAGCCAGGGGCCGGGTTGCTGTCCCTCAGACAACTGGGGGGCCGAAGCAAATAAATAAATAAATAAATATTTTTTTTTAAAAAAAAAATTAAATAAATAAATAAACCAGGACAAATGTAGGACAAAATTTTCAAATGGAGGACACCTTTTTTTTAAAAAAATGGAAGACACACAAAAAAAATTGCTGATTTTTTAAAAAATGTTAATATAAATGCATGTTTTGGAAGTCTTCTATAGACAGTTGCCCCCCTTTCCTGCCGCTTGCCCCCCCTTGCCCACCTCCTCCTGATAGGCCAAAGGCCCCACACCCTCATGCGAGAGGCCAAAGGCTCCGGCGGCAATCAGCGGCAGGACCGGGCAGGGGCTGGTCCCAAGGCCTTGCCGGGCCGCAGGTTGCCTACCCCTGATTTACAGGTTCAAAATGGTGCATTTCGCCTTCAAGGTGGTTTTGGCCTACGTTGCTGGCAGCTTCTCGGTCATCCTGTAAGCGAACCTCTGAACCGGGTCCACGATGGCGAATGTTGTTCTGGTGGCCCAAATTTACTTCCGGAACAGCTCTGTTGCGTGAATATGCCTCAGTAGCAGAGCCAGATACGCACAGATGAGGAGAAAGCCCAGACCGATATAAAGAAATGGGGTCGCATCTTGTGGGCACGGACAGAGAGTCTTGTAGCCAGAAGCAGGTCACTGCCCAGGAGGCAATAGCTCCATTTCACCTCCCATGGTGCTAAGTCATGTCTTCTCTCTCCGCTGTTCTTTGCCCTCTGAAATGCCGTTCACAGACCCTGCGCTTGTATCTCAGAGGCCTTATGACGACAGATTCACCTCATAAAGACAGCTAGATAATGCCCCACTGTCAGCCAGTGCATTTGTGGATATCCCTGGGAACCAGAAAACTGGGCAAGAGAGTCCTCATGGAGCTGGGGTGTTAACTCATGTTGTGTGCAGCAGCCTGCCAAGAAACTGGTCCAAAACACACTGCAGAAATAATCTAGTTTGTCACTGCTTAAACTGCCCTGGCTCAATACTAGAGAATTCTGGGAAATGATTTTGTGAGACATTGAGCTTTCTCTGTCAAAGAGCTCTGGTGCCACTATAAACTACAGTTCCCAGGATTCTCTAGCATTTCACAGCTCCTTTTTGGAGCGCATCGTTGCTGGCACCGTGTGGTTGCCACAGCAACAGTGTGGGGGTAAAGGAGCAGCCTCTGTCCACCACTTTCCCCCCATCTGTCCAGCCCCTCTGAATCAGTGGTCCCCAAACGGTGCCCTATAAGAGATTTTGGACTTCAGCTTCCAGAAGCCACAGCCATGTTGGCCAATAGTCAGAGATTCTGGGAGCAGAATTCCAAAATCCCTTAAAGAGCACAGTTTGGGGATCACTGCTCTAAATGGTGAAGAGTGCAAGTTACACACCATATATGTATGTACAGCTCTGATCATAACTCCGTTGAATGACTGATATGCATAAATATTTCCCAGTTCAGCTTCTCGTTTTTGTTTGTTTCAGAACAGTTACTTGAAGGTCTGTGACCGTTGTGTCTTGAGAGGCTGAAATGTTCTGCCACTGGTTCTGTTGCTGTTTTCACAACTGTGCTTGAAATACTTGTAAGGGTTTAATTTCTACTGCATCAGTGTGTCTGAGGAAGTGAACTGAAATCCATGAAAGCTCATGCTGTGTCTTAAAGGTGTTCAGTGGGCCCTTTGTATCTGCTGAGATTTGGTTCTAGGACCCTCCCCATGCATACCAGAATCCATTGATATTCAAGTCCCATTAAATACAGTGAGTAGTAAAATGGTGTCACTTAGGTAAAATGTCAAAATCAAGGTTTTGCTTGAATCCATGGATAAAGCAGGCCAAACTGTACAGAAGGGTGACGGTACTGTCCTCCTCCCAGGGATGCTTTGATTGTGAGTTCCTGCATGGCAGGAGGTTGGACTGGATGGCCCCTGTGGTCTCTTTGAATTCTATGATTCCCTTTCCTTTTTATGCTGAAGCAAACTAATATGGCTTTCCCTTTTCTGCATCAGCTACTCTGATTTTACTATCCACCAGGTGGCACTGAAGTATGAACCAAGTAGGTGTAAATTACATGTGCATTCTGGCCCATGGACTGCCTTCTGACCAATGGTCCAAACCTCACTAGGTGAATTTTGCAAGTGGAACTCTGAGTCAGTGCAGATGGTGATGGGAACAGCATTGGTTTAGTTGCAAGAAACAAACAGTCCCATTCCACAGGTTCAAAAAGTACTGCAAACAGTGCAGCATACCACAAAAAAAATTGCATGATTTATTGCAGAAATGAATTGGTTTATCTGCAAACACAGACAACTCTATCCATGGAAAGCTGGAAAGGAACCTGCCAGATCGAGCCAAACACTGCCACACAACGGATGTTCATCACAGCACAGCTCAGTTCATTTGGGCAAGCAGCTCTGCAAGTTGTGGACGATCCTTGAGTCGGCTCTTGAAGTCTTCTTCTGTATGCTGTGGGAGGAGGAAGAGCAGAACATCAAGAACAAGTCTTTCAGTACTTTCTGGTGTCAGCCCCTCTGTCTGGTAAAGGGTTCATTTCCCCCATATTATCCTATTCAGACATCCTGATAGGTGGCAGAGATACCAACGAATAGCCGTCATGCAAAGAATTATACCAGGCCAAAGAAATCCCCCACTAGATATTAAATATCTCCACATTTCACACGCAACCAGGTACACACACTCTTTCCGCCTCAGAGAAAGGCAAAGGCAAAAGCCCTTATGAATAAATCTCGCCAAGAAGCCCCTGTGATAGGATCACCTTTGGGTCACCATAAGTCAGAAACGACTTGAAGGCACACAACAGAACCCTAAATTACTCATTAAGTAATTGAGGCTACATGCTGCAACTCTGTATAAGTCATTGCTTGTCTCTTCCCTCCTCTCTGTTGTTGTTGTGTGCCTTCAACTAGTTGCCAACTTACCAATGGTTTGCCATTGCCTTCCCCTCTTTACGAGGAGACAAATGTTACTGGTGAGCTTCAGACAGGGGCTGTAGTGTAATGAGCAGAAAAAGGCTCATCAGTGGAGAAGAGTGAAATGTTAACTATCTTTTCCAAGGTGTATCAGGAACACACAAAGTTAGGGAGAGGGTTCAACTCAGTACTGTGGAAACAACTGGTGAACAGCCTTATTTGAGGCTACTAGATCACCCGCGTGTGCAGAGAAATGGAAAACATATTTGCTGTTATTTCTTTCCTGGTGGAAAAATGGGTTTCCTGATACTCGGGAATTGCAGTTGGGAAGGACAACAGACTGGAGAGAGCGTGTAGTTTCTTCCAATGTGTGTCAGGAAATTCTGCACAGTAATACAGCTGGGATTTTTGATTTGCACAAAAATTGTGCGATTTATGCAGAAACGTTTTTCATGCAAATGATTATTTGCACAACACCTTTGCTGCTTTTTGGAAGTTTCCTGTGATTTTGTGTGTGTGTGTGTGTGTGCAAAAATGCTTTTTGTGCAAAAAACCGATGTAGATTTATCTCAAGTGTTTTTTGCATCAGAAAATCTTTTTTGCAACTACAACAAAAATTCATGCAAAAAACTTTCTAGTCACATTTTTTTTACAAGATCAATTCCCACCACCACCAAAAAAAGTGATTTTTACACAGAAAAAACAATCCTGAAACATAGCTTTTTGTGGGGTTTTGGGGCTATGTGGCCATTTTCTGGAAGTGTTTATTCTTGATGTTTTGTCAACATCTGTGGCTGGCATCTACAGAAAATGCTGGCATGGGAGGGAGTGGGGTGTGTGTGTGTGCACACACACATACTGTGTGACGCTTGGTTGAGAGGAAGTGATTTACATGTTAATCTGTGTGTTGATCTGTCAGTGAATGGCCAGGCCTCTGGGGGTCTCTAATTAGTAATCCATTGTCCGCTGGGAAACACCCCCCCCCCCCCGCCCCTGAGTGGTTTTCATTTGCATTTGCTGGGTCTTGATTTTGGTGTTTTTCATGATTGGCAGCCAAACCTTGTTTACTATAAGGAACACAAGAGACACTGCAGACAGGGTCAGCCAGAAAAGTAGCAGAACATGTTATAAACCATCCTGGCCACAAAAAAAAGTGCTGTTTGAAAACACTGAAATTCTGGACCATGCCAACAGCTATCAGGTCAGAATGCACAGGGAAGGCACTGAAATCCATGAACACCTGGACAACTTCAACAGGAAAGAAGAAGCCCTGAAAGTAAACAGAGTTTGGCTCCCAATCCTGAAAAACAGCAAAATCAAGGCCTAGCAAATGCAAATGAGAACCCACCCAGGGTCAGAGAGATTCCCAGCAGACAATGGATTACTAAATTAATAGACCCCCTGAGAGGGTCTATTTCCATGGGCAGTGGGGGATTTTGGGAATTGTGCAAATGCACACAGATGCAGAATATGCTCTAAACTAGTCAACAGAATGGAACCATAAAGTAATTGCCATCTCTATGCTTTCTCAGTTTAGAAAATTCTCACTTTCCCAAAGCTCTTAGTCGGTCTGCTCTCCCTTTGCTGGTGTTCTGCTTCACAGGACTGCTTAAGATTTGCCCCCAAGAGATGGCTCATAGTGCATAATTACCCAGACAGAAAAAGAGAGCAAGCCTTTAAGCACCTGGGTCTGGCTAAGGAAAAAAGAAAATGCCTCTCTAGGTAGAAATTATGTGAGCAAAATCCCAAAGATGACAACTTATTGAAAAGAGGGGAGTAAATTAAAAGATTATTACCCTTGGGAAGTTCTCCTGCAAGAGCTCTATTGAAACCAGTAAGAACTGCACAGGACAGGTTCTCTTGCAAGTGAGCTCCATGGTACAAAAGCTTCCCATCAGCTACAATTTGAGGTATGCAGAAGTTAGCATGGTATAGTGGTTTGAGTGTTGGACTGCAACTGTGGAGACCAGCGTTTGATTCCCAGCTCAGCCATGAAACTCACTGGGTAATCTTGACCCAGTCACATGCTCTTAGCCTCAGGGGAAGGCTATGGCAAACCTCCTCTGGATGAATCTTGCCAAGAAAATCCCAGGATACGTTCGCCTTTGGGGGTCACCATAAGTCAGAAATGACTTGAAGGCACACAACAACAACAAGTCTCTGCAGAAATGAGAACCTGGTCTGGCCCATTTTCTCCCTTAAATTCTTGTTCCAGGCAGCTCTTGCAAGGTAGCTAGCTACAGCCATACTCCCAAACAGCAACTCTAATGACCTTGCTTAGGTCAGTTGCTTTCTATCCTCTTGCCCAGTGCAGACATTTTTCCAATCCTTCTAGGTTCCTTGGATGGGCCTACAAGGTCTCTGTCTCATTTACAGCCCGCCTTTCTCTAAAGTCCTTCCTGCTTCTTCAGCCCTTGAGTCTTTCCCAGGTGTGGAGGCCCAGGTAAATATTTGGAGCCCAAAGCATGTCATGCTCCCATGCAACTCAGTTCTGAACAACAATACTGTAGAGAGATCTTATAGCACCTTCGAGATGAACTGATAGAAAGAAGTTGGCAGCATGAGCTTTTACACTTAAATCTACTTCTTCAGATGCATTTGGAAGTAGATTTAAGTCTACAAAAGCTCATGCTGCCAACTTCTTTCAGTGATTTCAAAGGTGCTACAAGATATCACTATATACTGATTCTACATACTAACATGACTATATTTTTGAATAATAACAGTTGTTGTTATTATTACTGTATAGTTTTTTGTAGGTTTTTCGGGTTATGTGGTTCAGGTTCTAGAAGAGATCATTCCTGATGTTTCGCCGGCAGCAGTGGCTGACATCTTCAGAGAATGCTGGAACTTCCTTCTGTGAAGTTACCAGCCACAGCTGATGGCGAAACATCAGGAATAAACTCTTCTAGAACACAGCCACATAGCCAAAAAACCCCACAAAAAACTATGGATACCACCCATAGCTCAACATGAATGCTTCAATAAGAATTGACATACCTCTTTCACTAACAGGTGTACTCCTTCAGGCTGATTATTCTGAATGATCTCCAAGAGAACAGGAGCAAATGTGGCACTCAAACCGTGAATCTACGTTTTGGGGAGGAGAGAAAATATGAGTGATTGTTCAACTGGAGAGGGAATAGTACAAACAAAAATGTAAAACTGCACCCATAGTTGCTTGCAATGAATCCATTTCCAACAAGAGCTAATGGCACTAACTGCAATCAGCTCTCCGTGTTTGTGGATTTGACTTTTGCCGATTTGATTGTTCATGGATTTTACCAATACATTCTTTCTAGGGATCTCTAGTTCTTCCAGCACAACTCTATGGTTAACATCCCCCAGAGGTTGCACTGGAGGATCCAGAGATTCTTAAGAGAGAACACATCTCCAGGCATTTGTACATCCTCCAGAACAATTCCATGGTCAGTGTCTGGTGGATGCTGACAACAAAGTTCTACTGGAGAACCCAGAGATTCCTAAAGAGGCATTCTCTCAGGTAAAATAAATTGTGATATTTTTTTATTTGTGATTTTTTTCCACTTTCATCCCTAGCCCCAGCGAATGTGGAAGGCCCAATGAACACTATTGTGGCTTACCAAAAATAAAAAAGTCATAAAAAAGGAATTAAAACTCTTTTCAAAATCTCACTGGGGTGGAAGGCAGGTGAGAAAATATTTGTGCAATTATTTAGGCAAGAGTGACCTGAATGAAAACCTGCATCTCAGCTGAACACCCCCCCCCCCCCCCTTGTCACAGTGTTATTTGAACAAAAGGAAAGAGAGAGAGGCAAGACCTCCTCCTCTTTACCTGAACTACACGCTGGTGGGTGGTAAGAATGGCATCCAGCTGCATCTTGGAACCTTGCTCTTGCACCAGCATCACCTCTGTGGTCTTTGTGGGCATGGCATAGCTGTGGAAAAACAAATCAGGCATCAGCATTTCAGAAATGCTGGTGGGGTGAAGGGGTAGCATTTCCACACCACTCAGCAAAAAAGGGGATGAACTTTCAGCCTAGGGAGCAAGGCTGAGGGAGTCTTTGCAGCAAATTAGCCTTGCAAACAAGATGGGGTGCCTTGGCTCAGTGGAGCAAAGCCTTCTGTGCTAATGAGGCCTGATTGTACTGAATTCTGCTTTGTGTGACTGCAAAGGTGTGGACAGGGAGGGAAATCTGCTTTTGAGATGCTAAAGGAGGTGGGGATTAGCAACACATATTTCATAGAATCCTAAGAGTTGGAAGAGACCTCAAGGGCCTTTATAGACCTCATCCCAAAGCTTCAAGTTGAGTAACAACACAACAAACTAATGTGGCAATTGGAGATTTCTCTTTAACATAGCCAGGGTGTTCGTGAAGAAAGCTGACAGGAAAACAATCAACTCATTTGAAATGTTGTGCTGGAAGAGAGTTCTACTAGAAGACAAATAAATAGGTCCAAGAGCAAATCAACCCTAGAAGCCATGAGGACTTAACTCAGGTTGTTGTACTTTGGACATACCATGAGAAGAAGACATCTCCTTTAAATCTTGTTGGTGTTTGTGGCATTAAATAATGTATTATCTTGGGAGAAGGATCTTGCTGTTGACCCTGAAATTGTGCTGGAGGGCCTATAAATGCCTAGAGAAGTGTTCTCTCTAGGAATCTCTAGGTCCTCCAGCATGACTTTTGGCAGAGGCTGGCAACAGAATCACACTGGAGGACCTAGAGATTCCTAGAGAGAACATATTCATCAAATCCACAAAGGTCAAAAGTGTAAATCTGGAGGGCTGACTCTATTCTTCCTCGCCTATCTTTCTGCCTATTTTTGTTTAATGTTTTAACAGTAAACACTTAATGCTTAATGTTTTTAATGTTTTTATACTATTACTGTATAATTCTGTTTTAGTACTGGGAAAGGGGGGGGTAGGTCTAGGCCATGTTTGATTTTTTAATTCTATTGTAATTTGATGTATTTTACTGTTGTAACCCGCCCGGATTCTGTGTGATTGGGCGGGCTAGAAATATATTATTATTATTATTATTGTTGTTGTTGTTGTTGTTGTTGTTATTATTATTGTTATTGGGTTATGCAACTTGCAGTTCTCTTAATAAAGAGGCCAAACATCCCATTCAGGAGTCCAACGGGTTATATCAAAATCCATAATTTTTGCCCCCAAACCTGTTCTTGACTTATACACAAGGTCACTTATAGTCGAGTATACATGGTATTATGCTCATAGTGGACCCTCCACATTCACTTAGATTAGGAGTACAGGATCCCCTGAAAGTGGGAAAACTGCAAATTAAAAAAAGAACACCTCTCTAGGAATCTCTAGGTCCTCCAGCAAGACTTTTGGCAGCCTTTCCTGAATAGTTCTCCGGCTATCAGAAAGAAAATCTAATTGCTGACCTCTGATTTCACCACAGTTGTTGTATTGTTTTTAAGTATGTTTTATGTTTTAAATTCTACATTGTTTAATTGTATTTTGGGGGGGTGGGCGTTGAGGGTTCGGACTGTATATTTTAATCTTATAAGTCACCCCGATTGCATTTTGTAAAAAGGCGGGATATAAATAATTATTATTATTATTATTAAGTTGGCAACAGAATCACACTGGAGGATCTAGAGATTCTTCGAGGGATCATATTAATCAAATCTACAAAAGTCAAAAGTGCAAATGTGGAGGGCTGACTGCATTTGGTTATGCACCTTGCAGTCCTCTTAATAAAGAGGCCAAACATCCCATTCAGGAGTCCAGCTCCTCCTGAACTGGACTTTATCCAGACTTTATCTGATACGTTTCTAAAACTCATTCAAACTCAGTTCTTTAAGGTTGCTTTGTCCTATTTTTAGGAGTTTCTCCTTAAGGTAGAACAAAGCCATATTGCTTGCCTGCCTGCTCTGATCTCAACACAGTTTCTGGGATTTTCAAAGAATGCAGGTTAGGAAGAGAATCAGGCTGGAGAGAATGAGTGGAGACCTCGTCTCTGAACGCAGTATGAAGCAAAGAGACCAAAATTCAAAAAGAGTGTGAAAGCTGAGCACACATTTCTTGTCTTTTTTCAGATGTTCAGAATAGTAAGCAGAGGTCAGATACAAGAAAGTGTTGGGTTGGGTTTTTTTTAAAGAAAAGGATTTAAAGACAATGGAACAGTAAGATTCCTCTCCCAAGATAATACATTATTTTGTGCCACAAACGCAAACAAGATTTAAAGGAGCTAAAGTTTTTAAACAGACGTTGGATGGAGACCTCTCAAGAGGGCTTTAGTTGTGCCTTCCTACATGGCAAGAGAATGGACTGGATGGCCCTTGTGGTCTCTTCCAGGTGTATGATTTCGTGAACCTATTTGGAGGTGGGGGAATTCAATACCTCGCATAGTCCTTTTAAAGTCTGCACTACAACCTAGACTGGTTTTGCCATTCTCCCCATGCCAAGAGCCACTGGCTGCCACTGAATGTATTTGAGGATCATAGTCTATGGCAAAGATACAGTGTCCAACATTTTTGGCCCTGAGGGCCACACTCCAAATCTTGGGAAAGTCTGCATGTGGAACCCTATGCTCTTTCACCTACTCCCTCACACCAATACACATTCATTCTCTTTGTCTGACTCACACACATTATTTACTCCCTGCAATCTACAGGTTATAGGGTGGCTAAAACTTACTTTCCCACCCACTGAAATCCAAGGTTTGATGGGCAAGGATATAGAACTTCCTCCCATCTTTTAGTAAACGCCCCTCAAATACTGCATTTACTTTGTTATCACTGTGTGTGTGTGTGTGTGTGTGTGTGTGTGTGTGTGTATCCAAGGTCCAAAAAAACCAACAACAAAAAACCACCAACCCCTGCAGAAATTATCCAGTTTGAGACCCCTTTAATTTTTTCCCTATGTTGCATACTGAGGTATCAAGTACCTCCTTATGTATAACCCCCCACCTATACCAACATAAAGCTACAAAAGGATTCTAGTCCAAAAGTACAGACCTCCTGCCCTGACAAACAGTACCCTACCTCTCCTCTACTTTGACGGACAGCCGATTGCAGAGTTTGTGGACGTACTGAGCATAGTGCTCCACCAAGGTCATGTCGTAGCCAGTCATCACTATGTTCAAGACCCCATATTCATGTTCTGTCCCGGGGTCAATTTCTTTCATTTGCAAACGTTCCCTTTTCTTCTTCGGAGCCTGTACAAAAAGAATTAAGTTTCTCTTAAAATGCTGCTGGGAGTATCCAAACCTGCAAAAGCTCAGAATGTAACAGTAAGTGTGTGAAGCCACAGTTCAGACATTAAACTATAGCTGATACATCTTGACCCCGAATAGTAAAGGCAGGGGCCGCACCTACTCCAAATTGGGGGACCAGAGGTAGAGTACATTAAGGCATCAGTTGGAGAGAAGAGAGAAATTCAGTTTTTTCTGACCCACATGCAACAAGATGCATCAGTTGCATTTCCAAACTGTGCTCCAAGGAGCCCTTAGGGCTCTGTGTAAACTTCCCAGATGCTCTGTGGCTACTTCAGGAAAATGAAAGAAATAAAAACTGAATGAAATTAAAGAATAAGAATATACTCTTATATATACTCCTAAACACCACTAACTTGTAAGACGTAGGGTAAGCCTCTTAGGGGCTCCACCATAGAAGTAAGGGCTCCATGAGTAGACATGAGCTATATCAGATCCAGAATGAGCTTCTGAATCTTTTGCAAGTATCACAAGCAATTATAGGAGTATCACTAGCCTACCTATGGATAATTTGTGCACTGGCTAACTGTGGGCATTTTTTCTGACACACTATCTTTTTTATCCAGGGAGCCCTGGTGGTGTGGTGGTTAAATGCCAGTCCTGCAGCCACAAGGTTGTGAGTTCAATCCTGGGGGCTCCATGGTTGACTCAGCCTTCCATCCTTTTGTAGGCTGGTAAAATGAGTACTCAGCTAGTTGGGGATTCACAGATTGTAAACTGCTTAGAGAGTGCTGAGTTCACTGAGAAGCCGTATAGAAAGATACATGCTATTGCTATCCCACAATGTAACCCAACACCCATGCTCATACATCATACGCTAGGGAGAAGAAAGCATGGCTTGTTGGCCATATGTAACCACCCCCTATACTTTTTTGTAAGCCAATTGAGTGCTCCCAGCCACATTTATTTTACACAAAACCCTACCTATGCCCTCAAGGAGCTGGCTACTTAAGACACAGAAAGGTTTCTTCATAAAACTGTCAATGACATCCAATTTGCTTCCTAGTTCTATGCCTTAACTTAACGTAGCCTGATGTGTGTGCGTGTGAAAAACATGGAGAAATTATCCCCACAACCATCTAGAGCAGCGGTTCTCAAACTTTGGTCCTCCAGATGTTCAGCTCCCAGAATTCCTGACTGTTGGCCATGCTGGGTGGGGTTTCGGGGAGCTGAAGACCAAAACACCTGGAGGACCAATATTTGGGACACTACTCTAGAAGACAGGTAAAAATATTATTTTTAAAAATTCAAATAGTGATGGATAGAGAAGTATGTAGCTCATGGAGGTCTGGTGAGGGGTGTGCAGACTTTGGACCCTACATTATCGCTTAGTGGGATACAGATGAGCAGAAATAGCTATGGAGAGCTTTAGGTTCATGTGTGCCACTCTGCTCAGTCATGCATGGCTTTAGCCAGTTGCTACAGACATCCTTCTGCAAAGCAACATTCCAAGGCTTGGCTGGGGATTGAGATTGGGACATTTTGCATGCAAACAGTGTGCTTTACCAGTGAGCTATGACCCTTTCTCACAGCATGGTCTCTGTCATCTTAATAATTCAACCATTGGTTTGCTCCAAACTGCAGTTTTTGTGTTGCATCCAACAGGCCGTGACCCAACTCAGGTTTCCAACTACAAAAGCCTTTCACTTCTCGAAGACCCAACTCACCCATTTCCAAGTGGGGTAGAAAGGAATTGACTTAGCAGACCTAAAAAGAAAAAAAAACAAACACTCTCCTCCCAGAAGATTCTTGACAAGCTAGGATAAACGGCTCCTATTTCAACTTCTGCCTTCAAGGCACCTTGCCCAGATAAATTATTGGTTCATTATCTTTCCAAATTAAAAAGGCCTCCTTTCAGAAAGCTAGATCTCTGGAAACAGTTTGGGGTGGCTTTTCTCTTACTGCTGCTGAGCAACAGCAAGAGATTCAATTCAGGAAGCTTGAAATGGTTTTAACCCAGCACATAAAGCAAAAATAAGACAGGTCCTGAAACTGAGAGGGAAATGATAGCTAACTCAGGGCCTAAAATACTACTTTACCGAATGGGTCTTATGCAAAAATCTTATGTCTTGTAATGTTATTTAGAGGGAAAATCTTATTTCTGTTCCCAGCCTGCCCCATTTGCTGTATTTCACTGGCAAATTATTATAATGAACATTATTATGGTTTATGTATGCAAAATATCACAGGGGAATATTGTTACAATTCAACAAAACAAACAACTCAGGATGGAAAGGAATGGTGAAACAATAGACAACATTTGTTTTAAGAATCTGTAACAACTACCATAGCTAAAACAAGTGAAAACAAATGTGTGTGAAGTCTATACCTTTTCTTGATTTGATTTGACTATTATCATCTTTAAAATATTATAACTTCTTTGTCTTTTAATATTATACCTTTTTGTGCTTTTATTTGTACTTATTGTTTTTTTTCACCTTTTTGTGAGCTGCTTTGAACCCCACTTTTGTGAGAAGGGTGGGTTATAAATCAAACCAACCAACCAACCATTTTAGACTGTAAAAGTAACTTAGAGTAACCAGGTATTCCTGCACTACCTCTTTATCTAATCTGTGCTGCATTTTTCTTGTTGCATCACCAGCTCCATTTCCCCCAGTTTGAGCACTGTTCTCCTTTCCAGAGAAGACCAAAGCAAAGACGTTGTTGAGAAGTTCTGCCTTTTCTCCATCCCCTCCTAACATTTTGCCAACTTCTACAGAATCTTCAGAATCTCTCATACTGATGAGAATCCACCTAATGATGTCCTTCCCTGACATTGTCTCTGGAAATTCAGCCTTAAGAAACTGTAAAATGAATAGTGCTTAATATTTGAAAACACTTACCTCTGCCAGGAGCAAATGTCTAAATCGGCCAATGCCATGGGTTGGCTGGGATCTGTAGTTCCTGCGGCAGTTCACCAGTGAGCATCCTTTGAGAAACAGAAGAAGCTCACTGAAAGCTCCCTAAACTCCCCTCTCTGCTGTGAAGCTAGAACAACAGAGTCTTAGGCACCTGCCAGTCTTCAAAGAAATACAGCTAAATGCCAAAACACACTGCAGAAATAATCCAGTTTGACACCACTTTAACTGCCCTGGCTAAATGCTAGGAAATTCTGGGAATTCATTTGAAACATTTCAACTTCTCTCTCAGAGAGCTCTGGTGCCACAATAAACTACAATTGCCAGGATTCCCTAGCACTGAGACAGGGCAGTTAAAGCAGTGCCAAACTGGATTATTTCTG
Source organism: Sceloporus undulatus (assembly GCF_019175285.1). Lineage (NCBI taxonomy): Eukaryota > Metazoa > Chordata > Lepidosauria > Squamata > Phrynosomatidae > Sceloporus > Sceloporus undulatus. The sequence continues at coordinate 4,301,596 of NC_056524.1, forward strand.
CAGTGTGGATTGGACAAACATTACACTGCTTTATATGCCAATTTGACTTATACCCTGCCTTTCTCCCAGAAACAGGACTCAAGATGGGTCATAAAAAGATTAAAAAGCAGTATACATGAAACGTTAGCGTAAAGGCAATCAAGTTATCATATTAAAAATTTTAGATAACCCCCCAACACCCTAAAAGCCCGTCCCTCTGCAGAGAAAAGTTCCCCTACATACAAGAAAAAGTCTTTGCTTTGGAGAAAGAATTAAAGTGGCTTTTCATCTGCTAATCCCCAGAAGTATTTGCATCTCTGTTATTTGTGTATCTGGTGTTTGGGAAATTCCTCCAAAAGAACTATCTGGCACGGTAAAGGTTACACAGCATTATTTTGCCTCCCTTAAAGAATGCTGTATATGACCAATTGATACCTAGACACCAAGTTTTGATTTCTATCCCGCTCATCAGCTTGAAGGAATTTTCTAAACATATGCGCTCTGCGGTAGTAATTTGGCAACCTTGGCAAACTATATTAGGATGTAAGGACTCGGGGCTCCCATTTTGTTCAGATTCTGGCCTGTCAAGGTGGGAGACAAGTGTATTTTTTTCTCAAAATAATGTTGGATCCTTGATTTGCCAGGCCTGGTCTTCTACGTTCTAAGTTCCCTTTACTCTGTTGGTGGAGGGCAGTCCACCTTCCCTTGGCAGGAAAGGTGGACACTTGGAGCTACCACTGAGAAGACGTTCTTTCACATCTCCACTAGACATGCCTCTGAGGGTGTCAGAAGCAAGATAAAGTCTTCCCCTGGAGATCTCAGAGCCTCAGGAGGCTTGAATGGAAGACTACAGTCCTTCGGATAGGGCATTTAAATGTTTAGGCTACTCTCCTACTGCTTTTCCAGCGGTCCTTTCAAGAACTCCAGGGCTCCTTACTCAAAATATCACTAATGTCAAATAAACAACCCTGATAAATAGCCTGAGCATCACTTTCTACCTTCCACTCTTCAACAGGTGGCAGATCAACCATAGTTCCCACTGGGTAACAGCAAGAGCCAACAGCTTTGCTCATATTATCCATAAACCTGACAGTCCCCATGTCACAGGAATGGGCAACTGTAATGAGTCTTGGGTCCAATTTTCTGTCCCCGGGGAACAAACTGACTGTCAAAAATGTTCAACTCTATCCCCAAACAAAATTAAAAAGTGGCCAAAGTTCTCTCATTTTTAAAAAATAAGGACCCCTCCCCCCATTTTTAAATAGTACAAGGGATCCATATTTAAAGTGTGAATTGTAATACAGTACCTAGAGGCTTTGAAGACAAGAAATTCCCTCCCTCCAGGAGAAAGGGTGGGGAAAATGCTGATTCCAGCAGCCTGGGGACAAGTTACACACAATAACAACTTTTCTTCCACACAGCAACACAGAGTAGAGCATCCCAGGCTTCCAGGACTAAAGGCAATGTTCCTTCTTATGGCAATGCTGGTAGCATTTGCTATAAGGCTGGGAGGGAGGGAACACTTACCTACAGAACAGATGGTGCTCCTTCTAGATGCCTTTAAGACGAGCCTAATATGAGAAAAAAAAGAAAGCTGATCATTGTGACTGGATGATTCTTCCACCTCCAATGTATTTCAACACCATCTGAAGTATACCTATAATGATTAGATCTCATGCTGGCTCCCTTGGCAGCCTTGCACAGGCAATTTTGGAGTTAGTTGCAAGCGACAGAAGAAGCCACAAAGCAAAAAGCATTCATAAGAGAAAGCCTTTGGTTGCAATTCCAAATACGCTGAGTTAGAAGTACAGTATGTCCGATTAATCAGAGCCAATTTAATTCCAAAGAAACCAGAAGGGGATTGTTTTATTTTCTCTGGTACCATACTGATGTGGAGCCTAAGGCACCAGATCCTTTTTAATTTTGAAAGCTAAGCAGGGTCAGGCCTAGTTAGTACTTTGATAAGGGGCCACCAAGGAATATCAAGAGGTTCTTAAGTTGTCTTCTGTGGGGGACCAGCCAGGATTTTCCCTCCAGTGTACCAGAGACCAGAAGCATACTTAGGCCCATCCACTACAACTGTTTCTTTCTTTCATGGAAGCTCACCACAGACTAGCAATCATTGTTTCATGGATCAATACTGAACCTTGGACCACCACTTTGAGACACACTGCTATGTGATATATTTTCTAAAGAAGCAATGGCAAACCATCTTTCAGCATTCCTTGTCTTAGAAAACTCTAGGAAATTCATAGAACCACATATAAACACACACATCCATACATACACACACACACCCCATACTAACTACAGCAATGAAAGAAGACTGCAGTGTGAACATCTCCAAAACCAGGTTACAGTCCCTGATCTCTTGGAAGTCTTTTATTCCTACCATTCCATCAATGATAATGAATTTACTCAGGAGCAAAGGGTATCATATTTGCTTAAACTTCAGTCATCTTACCTGATAAGCACAGACATCTCCCTTAAAAAAGGTTCCTTTCCCAACCACAGTGCCTAGTAAAATAAGAAAAAAAAATTAAAATCTAAAACTTGTGAAAGATTGCAGTGACTTTTCCAAGGCTCTGGGTTGCTCTTTGGCAGCTCATTCTGGCTCATGCTTCCCACTTTGAACCTGCAAACATGCAAGCCATCAGCAAGCTTCTCTAAACTGTTTTCAGAAACCCTAAAGGCTGGTGTTTGTAAGAGAACAACAAGAAGACAGATGACTGCAATTTCTTTTCCCACATACTCCATCACTTGTACTCTTGTAGTTCAAGAACAATACTCAGGTGGACTGGGAACAGAAACCATTAGGCTGCACTAAAGCTAGGAAACATTACTTTTTTGGATGACAAATTCCAGAATCCCCCAGCCAGCATGGCCTCCAGCTTAAAACACTGATTTTTCAAAATGTAATAAACTCATTTTTGATGCCTTCAGCTCATGATGATACATATATAAGTCAATTTATATGCCAGGCTCTCCCTTAGGTTTCAATTATTGTAAAGGGAAGAGTAGATCTGGAGAAAGCATATTAAAAGGGGCTGTCTAAAACTAGCTACCAGGGTATGGTGTACTTTAAATCTTAAGCAGCTGGCATTTGCTAGTTTGTGAATTAAATTACAACAGAGGGATGTGCCAATAGGTTCATAAAACCATAATAACAAACAAGAAAACGTACACAGAGAAATAATTACAGTAATATACTTGAAATGGTATCATTCAGTTAAAATGCACTGGCAAGAAGACAAAGAAAAGAAAGCATTCACAAAACCATAGAATCATAGAATAATAGAGTTGGAAGAGACCACAAGGGCCATCCAGTCCAACCCCCTGCCATGCAGGAAATCCCAATCAAAGCATCCCTGACAGATGGCCATCCAGCCTCGGTTTGAAGACCTCCAAGGAAGGAGACTCTATCACCCTCCGAGGAAGGAGTGCATTCCACTGTCGAACAGCCCTTACTGTCAGGAAGTTCCTCCTAACATTGAGGTGGAATCTCTTTTCCTGGAGCTTGCATCCATTGTTCCAGGTCCTGTTCTCTGGAGCAGCAGAAAACAAGCTGGCTCCCTCCTCAATATGACATCCTTTCAAACATTTAAACAGGGCTATCGTATCACCTCTTAACCTTCTCTTCTCCAGTCTAAATATCCCTAGCTCCCTAAGTCGTTCCTCATAGGGCAAGGTTTCCAGACCCTTCACCATTTTAGTTGCCCTCCTTTGGACACATGGCTCCAGTTTCTCAATGTCCTTTTTGAATTGTGGTGCCCAGAACTGGACACAGTATTCCAGGTGGGGCCTGACCAGAGCAGAATACAGTGGCACTATTACTTCTCTTGATCTAAACACTATACTTTTATTGATGCAGCCTAAAATTGGAGTGTAGTGGAGTCTCCTTCCTTGGAGGTCTTTAAACAGAGGCTCGATGGCCATCTGTCAGAGATGATTTGATTTGGATTTCCTGCATGGCAGGGGGTTGAACTAGATGGCCCTTGCGGTCTCTTCCAACTCTATGATTCTATGATTCTATGAAATAGTTTGCCTGGTTTGTCAGAGCTCTGGTCCGTCACCAAGCTACAAATCCCAGGATTCTGTAGAACAGGGCCATGGCAGTTAAGCAGTGTCAGATTGCTTTAATTCTGTAGTGTGGATATATACCCAGTCTGGTGTATTAAAACCTTATCAGGTGGCTTATAGACCCCATGAGGGTCAGACACTAATGTACAATGCATCAGAAGTTTTTGAGGAATTTCTTCTTCACAGGGTGCAGTATGAAATGCTCCTATTGTATCATAGAATCATAGAGTTGGGAAAGACCCCAAAGGTCATCCAGTCCAACCCCCTACCATGCAGGAACACAGAATCAAAGCATCCCTGACAAATGGCCATCCAGCCTCTGTTTAAAAACCTACAAAGAAGGAGACTCCACCAAAATCTCCAAGGGAATGTGTTCCAATGTCAAACAGCTTTACCATCAGGACGTTCTTCCTAACGTTCGGCTGGAATCTCTTTTCCTGTAGCTTTCATCCATTGTTCCATGTCCTAGTCTCTGGAGCAGCAGAAAAGAAGCTTGCTCCATTATCTATATGACACTCCTACAGATATTTAAATATGATTGTCATATCTCCTCATTTTCTCTTCTCCAGGCTAAACATACCCAGGTCCCTAAGCTATTTCTCATAGAACTTGGTTTCCTGATCTTTGACCATCTTGGTCCTCCTCCTCTGAACGCATTCCAACTTGTTGGTATCCTTCTTGGACTGTAGTGCCCAGAACTGAAATATAAAATCATAGAGTTGGAAGAGACCCCCCAAGGGCCATCAAGTCTAACATCTTGCCATGCAGAAAGACACAACGAAAGGACTACCCACAGATGGCCATCCAGCCTCTATTTAAAAACTTCCAAATAAAGACACTCCGCTACTCTCAGAGGCAGCAGCGTCTTCCACAGTCGAACAACTCTTACTGTCAGGAAGTTCTTCCTAATGCTGAGGTAGAATCTCCTTTCCTGTAGTTTGAATCCACTGCTCTGGGACCTATTCCCTAGAGCAGCAGAAAACAAGCTTGAGGATATCCCATTCTATCCTCCCAGCTGCCAAACAACCAGTCAGAACTCCAGGGTCACTGGGAACTCCAGTCTTACTGGGTGGCTTTGGAGTGTGCTTAGCTGATATTCTATTGGGTTGCAGAGGAGAGAAAAAGGAAGGAAACCAGGGCTGTTGATCAGCTCTGCTGGAAGATGAAGACTCTGCCTTCAGCTGTTTCTCAACATTGAGCATCAGCAACCAATCCATCAGGCACCCTGACCTGTTTCCATCCTACTTTGACTTTAAAGACCTGGTAGCAGTCTTTCTTTTTCCTCCTTTTGTGTCTTACAGACAGTAAGCCTTAGCATAAGGATTCCTGTGGTTTCTACTTCCCTGGGAGACTTTTTGGCTCACAAGCAAGGTATCTTTAAGTAACCATACAAACATCATCATCATGATTTGCCACGATTTGCAAGAATACATCAAAACACACCTATGGGGAGCAGATGTATCCGAAACCTTGTCCACTAAAGACAGACCATGCATGGCATCTATGTAGGGTTGCCAAAATTCTCTACTACAAAACGGGACAAAATGTAGGACAAAATGTAGACCAAAATGCAAGAGAATTGTAGGATAAAATTTAGCTCAAAATGTAGGACATTTGAGAAAAATGGAGGGCCTTAAATGTCCTACATTTTGGGCTAAATTTTGTCCTACATTTTGTCCTGGTTTGTGGTAGAGAATTTGGCAACCCTACATCTATGGAATGCTGATTATTAATCATAGAAGAAAACTTGGAAGGGTTGTGGCAGAACGGAGTATCATGGAGAAGAGCAAGCGAAACTGGATTATTTCTGCAGTGTGTTTTGGACCTAAATCTGGCCAGCGGTGAGCAGGAAAATATGCCACCATATTTTGTTACAATCTCTTCTGACAGGTTTATCCGGATGAATTTTAAACTGAGAATTTGAAATGATGGATGTGAAAT
>NC_056524.1:4307695-4310846 GCF_019175285.1 Sceloporus undulatus
GGCATACTTTCTGATTCCTCTTTCCCCCAGCAACCACAGTTCCTCCTTATAAATGTATTTCATAAAAGTGTTATGTTAGATAAAACAGGTTTAAAAATGGCAATTTCTCTTCCTATTTCTACTCTTCACCTACCAAGGAAGCTACCCAAAAAAGTGCCATATCCTGTTAACAGCTGGATATGATCTTAGAAATGAAGGGTTTTTGCTTCTCAAAGCATTTAGCAAAACTTACAACAGAGATTTCCAAACTTTGGTTCTCAAGTTATTTTGGCCTCCCAGAAGCCCAGCCACTATGGGCAATGCCTAGCAATCCTGGGAGTTGAATTCCAAAAGATATGGAGGATCAAAATTGAGGAACCACTGGTCTACAATTTCATTCTCCAATTTTAAAAGTCCTTACATAGACAGCACTACACTTACATACATACACAGTACTTACACAGACAGTACTATACCATACTATATATGTTTCAATAACATAGCATTATTCTTCCATCCCATTTCCCTTTTTGCTATCAAAAAGTCTACTTGATCATTCTGGAAAATTACACATTCTTTAACTCCTTTGTGTTAACAAAAATATTATCCTAGTATGTGTCAGAGAGATGTACACCAATATCTTCCTGTCAAAGATGAAAGAAGACCCAATGAAAACACAAAACAAATCCTCTGAAACTGTTGGTGGAAGCCAAAAAAACAATGGCAAATTAAGGACTGTTAAGAGTAGGGTCTTAAGAAGGAATTAATCAATGCTTTTTTTTTTACTATCAGTTTAACAAAACCAACAAAATAACTTGAGATCAAAGCAGCTTTATTTTCTATGGAAACTTACAACTGGCAGAGTACTTGTTGAGAGGCAGTAAGGAGCATCAGAAAAGGGTAATTCTGTGAGGAGGGCATGAGATTTAAAACAAAAGGTTTTCATAGTTGTATGCTCTCTTCAAGATACAGACAAAGCTGGGCAGGGCATACTAAAAACACATCCTTTTGCTCAAGTGTTCTGGTCCTGATTTTCCTCACACCCATCAGTTCCTTCTCCTCCTTGGAAAAACCAATAGCTTATACAAAAACATATTTGCAAATACAAAATGAGGTGTAACTTGTGCTGCAGAACACTGTAAATGTTAATGGCTTTTCTCTTTTCTCTGTCAGCAGGAAGATAACTGGCAGCTTGATCTTGGACTGTGACTTAATGTGGTCCCCAAGTGCGTGTCTGCTCCAGCCACACTTACTGTGTGACATCGTGGAAATTTGACACTGGTACAGCTTGTTACAAATGGTATTTCGAAGGTAATCCCTAAAATACATCCAGCATTCTCAAATAGGACTTGTGTTCCTAGCTCTTGTTGATTCAGAGGTCTGAAAGCTGATATCTCCTGACCAACCCATCTCTGCAGCAGGTATAGATCTGCTTCTCCCATGTTGCCACCTAAAAAGGTAATAGCAAGAGCAGTATGTGAAGTCATAATTCAGTGAAAAATGTGTTTAGAACCCACACCTAACTGTACAGGAGGCAAAAAGAAAAGAGGAAGAAGACTCACCCCATAAAGAGGTGAAAAATGAGTCGCTAAAAAAAACTACATCAAATGACCTCAAGTCCACATCTGGGAAAGCATGTCTGCACTAACCAGAAAGGAAGGATCTGAGTTCCAACTAGTGGCAAGGATTTCTCCTCTGTCCATTCAGATCAATGGAGACAAATATTGCCACAACTCAACAATTCTAATGGTCCAAGGGTAAATTCCACTTAAATGATCATATATATTGCTCTTTGTATCACAGCTGGTAATAAAGGAAAGAACACCATCCAACAGCATTTTGTTACAATTATGGTGTTTGGGTAGCTGTGTCTTCAGATACAGAAATTGCAACCAGTGCACAACAGTTACTTATGCTGGATTGTTGTCACTCTTTTTGGGCACCCCAACCCCAAAGAGTGCAACGGACCCTTTAAGGAGCAGTGACAGAGAACCTACTGCCTTTGTGACACTCTGAGAGGTAATGTCCACCTTATAAAACCTTGCTTTCAGATTCAATGGTCAATGAAGGCCATGTTATTATTGTCTATTTTAGAACCAAAATGTCACTGCTATACTTCCAGTGATATTCTCCATTCTCTAGTACTGGAACTGGCAACCAGATCCTCAAAGAATCATAGGCGGGTTACAGACGGGCAGGGGAGGACGTCTTGGAGGTGTATTCAGCTGAATGCAGAGCCTCCAGACGGCCCGCCCCGGGGGCGTGCTTCAGGTGTTGGAGCTTCCACACGGGGGGCAGTGAAGACGCCTCACCTGGGTCCATTTTGGACCCGGAGCTTCCATACCGCCGCCTCGGAGGACGCTGCAAAAAGAGAAGCAGCTTCCGCACGGGCGGCCCAAAGCGCGGCTTTTTTTTCTTTTGCCGCATGAGAAGTGCGCAGCTTCGTAGCTGCAGCGCTAAGCAGCGGCGGCAGAAAGCCTGTCTGCGCATTTAAAGCGCCCAAGCCCCTTTAAACTTTCTCTCCTCTACGAGGCCTTGGAGGCTGGCATCTATGTGCCAGGGAACCCCAGCATCAACATCACAAGCCAGCAGATCGGGCCCCTGATACTGGCTGACTGTGCCTACCCCATTTGGAAGTGGCTCATGACCCCCTTGAAGAGAAAGAGAAGAAGAAAGCAGGGGAGGATGTGAGGGATGCCCTGGCAGATTTTTTCCTGACAAGGAGAATCTGAAGGATGGCTCCTGTGCCATCATCTGTGATGTCAGAGTGCATTGTACTGTAATAGCATAAGCACATGAATAAATGTATCCCATTATCCACAGTTTGAGTCTGCCTATCATTCCTGATCTGTGCTGTGGGCATGTTTTGCCACGTGCCTGAGGGGGACACACACAAACACACACACAGAAAAAGTCTCCTGGCGCCTGTTTTCCTGGGGCAAAAAGATACATCAGCTCCAACTGCCAATTGCCCCTTTGACAATGTATCAATCCCCCTCAAATTCAAGCTTTCCTAATGGCCAATTTGAATGTATCAATGGGGCACCCAGAGGACATCTATTGGGGGAAAGATTCAAACTGCCCCTCTGAAAGCTTTCATTGGCCTAGGACCACCGTGGCCTAATGGCCCAGAGCCACAGGTGCCCATATATACCCGTGCGCAACTGTGCAA
>NC_056524.1:4310946-4312136 GCF_019175285.1 Sceloporus undulatus
GCCACAGGTGCCCATATATACCCGTGCGCAACTGTGCAAGACCCCAGGACGGCGATCGACATGGCAGAGCCACGCAGGAGGGTCCCGGTCCGAATCGCTTATTGGACTGATGAGGAGGTCGGGATCCTCCTGGACTCCCTGATGCCACAGGCAGCTGCGAGAAGGGTGATGGCTAGCACCAACAAGCCCAACCGGGGGCATTTTCTCGAGGCATCTCGTGCCCTCCGAAACCAAGGGTTTCAAAGAACGCTGCACCAATGTAGAGTGAAGTTTAAAACTCTGAAGGCAGCGTTCTTTGAAACCCTGGAGGATTTTGGAGAGGCGCCCCCGGTTGACAAGCAGCCACCATTCTTCTCGCGGCTGAAGGACCTGTGGATCAGGGGAGATCGGCCCAGACCGGAAGATCGCCGTCCTCCAGGTAAGCCAGAGCTCTTGCTATGCCCTGTCCTACCCTCCTTGACCCTTCCCTTGCCCTCCTCTCCTTCCTGCATGGTGCCAATGCCATCCCTCCTCTTCCCTTCTGCAGGTGTGCGGCCGAGGCGGAGGGAGGGAGGGCACCCTGCCAGGTCGCCCTCTCCACCATCCTCGGGGGACGAGGATGTCCCCGAGGGTGGGCCACAGCCAGGACCAGCTGCTGTGGCCCCTCCGCAGCCAGAGCAGGCTCCTCTGGCGGCAGGTAGGTCCCCAGGGTGAGGGGTGGGGGTTGCCTGTCTGCAGCCCCCACGACACTTGTGCCCTCGTCTGCCATGCCAGCATGGTAACTTGGGCCTTTCCTTCCCCTTTTGCAGGGCTTCATGTCCTCGCTGCTGTTGCTGCCGCCGAGGAAGAGGAGCCTGGGCCGAGCCGCCGCCTGCCAGGAGTGCCAGGGCACTTGGCCCTCGATGCCAGTGCCCTGGATCGTGTCCTCCAAGCCTGGCAGCAAGGTAAGTGTAGAGGTGAACCCAGGGAAGGGAGTGGGGGCACCCAGAAACCCTGCCTGTGGGAGTGGGTGATGGGCTGCACAGGCTGATCCTAACCATCCTCTTTCTTTTCCCCCCACAGAGAACCGGACGGAGAGGAGGTTCGCTGTGCTGGAGGAGAAAGTGGACAAGCTGGCGGAGAGAGTCTCCTCCATGGAAGAGACCCTCCAGGAACTCCTCCGCCGGCTGCCCGCCCCACCGCCTCCTCCCCCTCCCTGAAGCAGCTTCCCT
>NC_056524.1:4312236-4314259 GCF_019175285.1 Sceloporus undulatus
CTTTGTAAATAGTTGTAAATAAGATTTTTATTGTTGTTAATAAAAAAGTTTATTTTTAAAAAAAATTTGTGTGGTTAATTATGCGCAACTGCGGCGGTGTGGCTGTGAGTGTGAATGAGGCGCAACTGTGCAGTCTAAAGCTAGGCAGGAGTGGTGTGAGGTAGCAATCTCCAAACTCTGTCCTTCCAGGCATTTGGACTTCATGTCCCAGAATCCCAGACCACAGGGCAAGGTGGCTGGGGATTCTGGGAGATGAAGTCCAAACGCCTGGAAGGACAGAGTTTGGAGATTGCTGGTTTGGGGACCAGTGAGCCAGGCATGGTGGGAGGAGAGAACAGGAAGGGTAGAATAGAGTAGATAGGGTTGGAAGGGAACACATGTCCTGGGAGGCGAAATGATGTCTTTATGGGACATCATGGGACCTAGTGCCTTGTCAGTGCTCCCTGCCCCTTGATCCCAGGCCCTCTCTAGTTGCCCTTTGCCTTTGGGGGCAAGTTTAGAGGGCATCAAAAGGTCTTGGGCACATTCAAGCTCCGGGGTCTCTTTTTTTTTTTTCCTTTGCCGGCTGGCGAATGCGCAGCTGCGCAGGGCTAAGCAGCGGCGGCAGAAAGCCTATGGGCACATTTAAAGTGCCCAAGCCCCTTTAAAACAAAGATGGTCTCCTGCCAGCTGGTGATCAGCTGGTGTTGGCATCCTTGTCCGCTTGCACTTTGCCAGTGTCAGCAGCATCATGGATGCCTCCTCTCCTTTGGTCCCCGCGCTCCTGCTGAATCTGCAATGCGCAGCCACAGCTGTCTCCGCTGCCACCGCTGTCCCCCTGCCATCTCCCCTCACCTCCTTTGTACATATGTCAATATTTACAGTTTTAGCGTTTTTTATTGTTAGGTGAAAATGGCAGAGGAATGTGTGTAGGGGTGCACTTTAAAGTCCAAACTTTCCAAGCAGCGCATGCGTACATGTTGCTCTAGGGTTAGGGTTAGGGTTAGGGTTACGAGGCTTAAAATGCACCGCAGCTGTGCCTCAGCTTCCACAGCTGCATGGCAGTGGACGTTGCAATTAAAGCCTGACTGCAAACTGCGCATGTTCCAAGACCCCAACTCACTATGCGACGGAGCTTTTAAATGGGCAACTTAAAGTAGCGGCGTAGCAATTCTGGTGTACCGGGGCAGCAGCTCTCATGGCTTCTTCCCCTTCTCGATATGTGTCAGCATTCAGGTAGGACTGCTCCAGTTTCTGTAAAATGTTTGGCTGGGACCATATAGCTATGAGGTCAGCCGTCTCAGTATGAGACCAAGACGTCCCCCTGCCTTTTTTCGGGGTGCTGGTGGATGGCTGAGCCATCCTGCCTGGTGGCAAAGGGGAGCCGCCACACAGCTGTGCCAGGAGCAGCCGAACTGTGCCCTTTCCCATGTGAAAATGGCGCAGGAATGTGTGTAGGGGGTCACTTTAAATCCCAAACTTTCCCTTTTCACTTTCTACAACCAAAACATCCGCCGGCAAAAGTTACAACTTCCCGCGGTTCTAGCAACGCATGCGCACAACTGGCTCTAGGGTTAGGGTTACGAGGCTTAAAATGCGCTGCAGCTGTGCCTCAGCTTCCACAGCTCCATGGCAGCGGACGTTGCAATTAAAGCTTGGCTGCAAACCACGCATGTCCTGGGACCCCGACCCATTATGGGACGCAGCTGACACGGAGCTTTTAAACCGGCAACTTATATTTGCGGCGTAGCAATTCTGACGTATCGGTGCAGCAGCTTACAGATGGAGCTGCGCAGGTACGCCGCAAATAAAAAAGAAGCAGAAAAAAGCAGCACCTTTTTAAAGCCGCTTCTTCCCGCTTGGGGCGTGCAGGGGGCGTGTTCATGGCGGCATTCAGGTAAAGCCCGTCTGAAGGCTCTACCTTCATGACGTCATGAGTACATCCCTTTTTGCCCGTCTGTAACCCGCCATAGAATCTTACTGTTGGAAGGGACTTCAAGGACCATCTAATACCACCCTCTGCCATCCAGGAATACACGACTGA
>NC_056524.1:4314284-4323401 GCF_019175285.1 Sceloporus undulatus
CACGATAATATATATACCAATATATAAATATAAAGCATAACGATACATATCAGATACGAACATGGAGCCCTGGTGGCGCAGGGTCAACTGCCTGTATACGCAGCCATTCACTACAAACACAAGGTGGTGAGTTCAACACCAGCAAAAGGGCCAAGGCTGACTCAGGCTTGCACCCTTCCGAGGAGGGAGCTAAAATGAGTACCCCAGACTGTTGGGGCAAATTAGCTTACTTGGCTGTTCAACCCGCTATGATCTTGTGGATAGCGGGAAAAAATAAACATGATTTATTATTATTATTATATATTATTATTATTATTATATAGACATAGAATCTAGAGTTGGGAGACCACTAGGGCCATCCAGTCCAACCCCCTGGCCATGCAGGAATCCCAAACAAAGCACCTGACAGATGGCCATCCAGGCCCGTTGAAGACCTTCAAGGAGGGGGTCCTCCACTACACTCCGAGGAAGCGTGTTCACTGTCGAAAGCCCTCACTGTCAGGAAGTTCCTCCACGTGAGGTGGAATCTCTTTTCCTGGAGCTTGCATCCATTATTCCGGGTTTCGTCTCTGGAGCAGGCAGAAAAAAAGCTTGCTGGCTCCTCTTCAATATGACATCCCTTTAAATATTTAACCGGGCTATCATCACACTCTTAAACCTTCTCTTCTCCAGGCTAAATATCCCCAGCTCCTAAGTCCTTCCATCATAGGGCATGGTTTCCAGACCCTTCACCATTTTTGTCGCCCTCCTTTGGACACGCTCCAGTTTCTCAATGTCCTTCTGAATTGTGGCGCCAGAACTGGACACAATATTCTAGGTGGGCCCTCTGACCAGAGCAGAATACAGTGGCACTATTACTTCTCTTGATCTAGGACACTATACTTCTATTGATGCAGCCTAAAATAGCATTGGCTTTTTAGCTGCCGCATCACACGTCACTACATGTTTCAATTTGGTGGTCTACTTGGACTCCTAGATCCCTTTCACACGTAGTTTCATTCCAGCCAGGTGTCACCCATCCTATATCTGGTGCTTTTATTTTCCGCCCCTAAGTGCAATACCTTACATTTTTCTCTTCGTGTGAATTTCATTTGTTAGCTTTGGCCGCAGCTTTCTTAGTCTATTCAGGTCATTTTGAATCTTGATCCTGTCCTCTGGGGTATTAGCTATTCCCCCTTTTAATGTGGTGTCACTGGCAAATTTGATAAGTATGCTCCCAATTCTTTCATCAGGTCATTGATAAAGATGTTGAATAGCCCTGGGCCCAGGACAGAGCCCTGTGGGGACCCCACTGTCACTTCTAGTCTCTCTAGATGAAAAAGGTGCCATTGTTGAGGCACCCTTTGGGTTCAGCCAGTCAACCAATTACAAATCCATGTAAACGTTTACCGCTTGTCTAGTCCACATTTTACAAGCTTGTTTTTCAAGAATGTCATGGGAACTTTGTCAAAGGTGTATATTATTAAATTATATTATTATCATAATATAGTATATAGTATATAATATAAATATATATCGTATTGAAAGGGAAATAAAACAAGGCTTTTCCCTTTGGGAAGGTTCTTGGAGTGACGCAGCCGAACTAGAAAGTCGAAGGCTCGATTGTGTGGTCCCAGAGTAAAAACACAAGGTTATTGACCGATTGGGCTGACAGTGCCACCCAAACAGGTGTTTTCCAAGGCTGCAGCAGCCTTCTTGTTTGTGTTACAATTTTATACATTTCTTTTAGGCAGAGAACCCAGCAGACCAGGCCCATGCCCATCATAGGTCTGTGCTGTTCATTTCTACCTAGCCATGAGGTAATCAGGCACTAAGTTGTTAAGGCAAGGTCCTAAAAGTTTCATGAGCTGAGCCCTTGAAGTTACTAACAGCAGTTTCTTCACAAACAATTGCCCTGCAAGGCGGGAATGCAATTAACGGAATCAGTTGGGGGCAGTTAGGACAAGCTACGGATACAGGCCAGGGAGAGCAGAGGGAGGTGTGGTAATGTATGGTGTGTGTTCGCTATAAAAGTCACAACACAGGGAAAAGGAGAGTGGGGGGCCCAGGTCCCGCCCATTGCAAATTTAACGCTGTAGACTCAGTCCATGCGTCAATTGTCGTCAATTGTCCTGTTCTCTTGAAGCAAGCAGGTTACAGAAGCAAAAAGTAAGGAAGGATTAGCATAGCTATTTCATATTTATACATTTCAAACCTCTCAGTATATATAATATAGTATATAATTTATAATTTAATATATAATGATATAATAATAATTATTATATATATTATGATATATACTATATATGTATGTATATATATTATAATTTAATATGTAATATATAATAATTTTATATAATATATCTAAAGTATAGTATATAGCATATAATATAATATACAATAATAATATAACATAATAATATAATATATAGAGAGTTATATGATTATTAAAGACTATATTGTTTAGAGAAGCGTTCCTAGAGGCGAGCCCCTCTCTGACCCAGGAAGCCTCCTTTTAAGCATCCATTAAGAAGCCAAGCCCTTCCTCCAGTCCATCTGCCTTGGTCCAGGCCTCGGAGGTGGGGAAGAACTGCTGGACCTGATCCCATTCCCCACCACCACCCCCTTCTCCTTTTGTGTCGTGTCTTTTAGATTGTAAGCCTGAGGGCAGGGAACCGTCTGATTAAAAGATTGTATGTATAGCGCTGTGTAAATTTACAGCGCTTTATAAATAAAGGTTAATAATAATAATTATTATTATATGTTAATACTATTAATATTAATAATATTAATACTATTGATATATTATTATTATACAATCCCCTTTGACTGCCATGTCAACATCCTGAGTGATTCTGGGATTTGTAGTTTGGCGTGAGGCAGCATGGCTTAGTGCAGTGATCACCTCAAACTGTCCCTTTTTGGAGATTTTGGACTTCAGCTCCCAGAAGCCCCTCAGCCATCTTGGCCAATAGTCTGGGATTCTGGGAACTGAAGTCCAAAACCACTTAAAGAGCACAGTTTGGGACCACTGGCCTAGTGGTTTGAGTGTTGGCCTATGTCTGAGGAGACCAGGGTTCATATCCTTGCTTGGCCAGGAAGCCCACTGGGGCTGCATCTACACTAGAGGAATTAATCCAGTTTGAAACCACTTCTAACTGCCATGGCTCAGTGCTATGAAATCCTGGGAACTGTAGTTTTTAAAATATATTTAGCCTTTCCTGTCAGAAAGAGATATATGTTCATCAGTTACATAGAATTGTAGAATCAAAGAATAGGAAGCAACCCCATGGGCCATCCAGTCCAACCCCCTTCTGCCATGCAGGAGCTCACAATCAAAGCATCCCTGACAGCTATCCTCCGATTAGGGAGACTCCACTACACTCCGAGGAAGGAGTTTGTTCCACTGTCAAACAGCCCTTATTGTCAGGACGTTCCTCCGAATGTTGAGGAGGAATCTCTTCTCCTGGAGCTTGCATCCATTGCTCTGGGCCCTAGTCTCTGGAGCAGCAGGAAACAAGCTTGCTCCATCCTCAATATGACATCCCTTCAAATATGTACTTAAACAGGGCTATCATATCACCTCTTCTCCAAGCTAAACATCCCCAGCTCCCTGAGTCGTTCCTCATAGAGCTTCATGGTTTCCAGGCCCTTCACCATTTTAGTTGACCTCCTTGGGCATGCTCCAGTTCCTCAACATGCTTTTTGAATTATGTTGCCCAGAACTGGGCACAGGGTTCCAGGTGGGGCTTGACCAGGGCAGAATGTTCCTTGCCAAAGGAAATTCTGTTAAATGAATGAGGTCGCCATAAATTGACAGGAGACTTGAAGAAGGCACATGCATATTTATTTATTTATTTATTTTGAGTATTTATACCCCATATTTTGATTCACAAAGGCTCTCATATGCACCTGCGCACACACACACAATGCTCCACCGACTGAGTGGGAGATTTGCACCCGGCTCTTTCGTCCAGTCCAGTGGAGTGGCTCCCCAACACTGGACAATGTGCACCTTCATCTCTTGCCCAGAAACTCAGGGCCAGGGAATAAGCTCTGGCAGGCTGCACCCCACCTTGTCACTTCACCACCTGTGGAGAAATACACCACAAAGCAGCAAGGGATGGGTTGTGCACGCTCACTGTGCTCGCACACATCTGAGGTGGCACAACAGACTGATCTGTGGCGTTGTAAATGAGCTGCATGAATCACCCTGAAGGAAGGCGGTGGCAGAAAATGACACAGTGACTCAGCTGCTGCAGGACCTGTCTTGTGCTGCAATGGTGTGTGAGTGACTAGGCTGCTTTGTCTGCAATTCTATGCACACTTTCTGCAGAACAAGCGGCAGAAGGCTGTACTGGGAGGTTTTTCTAGTAAGCCTGAGCAAGCCTGTTTTCTGCTGCTCCAGAGACTAGGACCCAGAGCAATGGATGCAAGCTACAGGAAAAGAGATTCCACTTTCTTATTAGGAGGAACTTCCTGGCAGTAAGAGCTGTTCAACAGTGCAATACATTGTGCCTTGAGATGGAGTTTCCTTCCTTTGAGGTTTTTAAATAGAGGCTGGATGGCCATCTAAAATCATAGAATCCTATAGTTGGAAGAGACCACAAGGGCCATCCAGTCCAACCCCATTCTGCCATGCAGGAACTCTCAATCAAAGCATCTGCTGTGACAGATGGCCATCCAGCCTCTGTTTAAAGACTTTCAGGGAAGGAGACTCCACAACTCTCTGAGGCTTTGTCTTCCACTGTCAGGAAGTTCTTCCTAATGTTGAGTTGGAACCTCTTTTCCTGAGGTTTGCATCCATTGTTCCACATTCTAGTCTCTGGAGCAGCAGAAAACAAGCTTCCTCCCTCCTCAATATGACATCCCTTCAAATATTTAAACAGGGCTATCCTATCACCTCTTAACCTTCTCTTCTCCAGGCCCATCTCCCTAAATTGTTTCTCATAGGGCTTTATGGTTTCCAGACCCTTCACCATTTTAGTCACCCTCCTTTGGACATGCTCCAGTTTCTCAATATCCTTTTTGAATTGTGGTGCCCAGAACTGGACACAATATTCCAGGTGGGGCCTGACCAAAGCAGAATACAGTGGCACTATTCCCTTGATCTAGAGACTATACTTATATTGATTCAGCCTAAAATTGTATTGGCCTTTTTAGCTGCCGCATCACACTGTTGACTCATGTTCAACTTGTGGTCTACTTGGACTCCCAGATCACTTTCACATGTAGTCTTGTTAAGCCAAGTGTCCCCCATCCCATATATATGCATTTCATTTTTTCTGCCTAATTACAGTACCTTAAATTTCTCACTTTGATCACATTAAACTGTGTATATAAACATATTTATTCTGTTTGTATGATGTTGTAATTTAAAAGTATAATATTAATTTTGCCAGTTGTTTATGTCATAACTATTACCATTACATTTGGTGATATACAGGAATGATGATTTATGAGTAAATTAGTATAAAAACATTACTAAGGATTCTCTATGGGTGTAGTATGGGAGGAGGTCAATGGGTGGGTGACATTATGAGTTACTGCACCAGGTGACACCAGCCCTAGTGACGTTGCTGCTCATTGCTGCTAGCGCATGTTAGCAACATTTACGAATTTGTAGAAAAGCAAATTGCTGTATTTAGAATCCACTGTTTTCTTAATGCAGACAGATTTTATGTTTGTGTGTTTGGAGCAATTGAGACACAATCGTAGACAGGGAAGGGGCTGTTCCATTTAGAGAAGTAAATTTGAAAGCGGGGGGGACTGAGAATCCTTAGTGGACACCGGTAATCATGCCAAAATATGATCTGGAAAACATTCCAACAGAATTTAAATGAATTTAAACAGATTTGCATTATTAAGCCTAGCTGACAGAGAACCAGAAGAATTATGGACAGAAATCAGGGACACAGTGAAAAAGGAATGCCGAAAGGTGATAACTGTGGCCAAAAAGAAGGAGCAGAAACAATGAATGAACAATTAAACACTTAAAGCAGTTAAAGAAAGACAAGAAGCAAAAGAAGGAAACAGGAAGAAAACTTGAACCATGAATGTTAATGTCCAACGATTAGTGCAAAAGGACAAAGAGAATGACTACAACAATCAATGACATAGATGCCAACAACAAAAAAGGAAGAACTAGAGACCTCTTCCACAAGATCTGGGAACTCAAAGAGAAATTTAAATCAAGAGTGGGGATGCTTTATGATCAAATTTAAATAGTTCCCTGTCAGAGGGTGGAGGAGGGGAAGCAGTCGGGTTGGGGTCCCGCCCTGGAGGACGGCACCCTGGAGGACCCAGGAGCCCAAACTGGGGAAGGAAGGCCCGCAGGAGGCGAGCCAGCTGTGTCTAGGGCGGAGATCGAGGAGGGGGCGAGGTTAGGAGATAGAAAAGGGGAAACGCCGGAGGCAGGAGGGGGCGGCGAGTGGAACGTGGAGGGCCCAAGACGCTGCAGACGAGAGTAGAGACAGGCCATGGGGCAGAGATAGAGGCATGGGTATGTGACGCCTTCGCGGCGGAGATAAATCAATGGCACTTTCGGGGCCACCGGACAGGTCCGGGAAGGAGGGTGGAGCCACTTCCTTCGCGGGGCGAGTTGGTGGCCCTTCCACGAACATCCCACGGGTGAGGACCCAGAGCCTTATCAGGCCCACCCAGTACTTAATCCCGGGCCACGTCTCTTGTGGGATATCAGGGGAAGGTGTTGGCCGCAGGAGAGTGGGCCCCGCAGTTGCACCCGAAGAGACCTCACTAACGCCCTGGAAAACTCCGCCCCCGAGTTGCCATAGTCAACCCTGGACTGGTGAAGGGAACTGGACAGTAAGCTGACCCCAGCAACCGGGACTTTAGTTTCTGTTTACTGTTAAGCGGTGAAGGAACCTGCTTTGTTTTGGTTTGCCTTGTGCCAACGTTGGAGATACATTAAAGTTACTTGCAGCACTCCCGTCTCGCGTCTGTGTCATGGAGCCCATGGGACCACCCCTCCCTGCCGACGGGGCCTGGGGCCCGGCGACATTCCCATACCTTGGTTCAAATATTAACCAGAACAGTGACTACAGTCATAAAAACACTAGGGTTGTGAAGGGCAGCTATGAAAAAACTGAGCAAGATCCTAAAGTGTAAAGATATAACTCTGAACAGTAAAATGAGGATCGTCCAAGCCATTGTATTCCCCATTACAATGTATGGATGTGAGGACTAGACAGTGAAGAAATCTGATAGAAATAAACTAAACTAATTTGAGGTGTGGTGCTGGAGAAGTGTGTTGAGGGTACCATGGAGAGCCAGAAAGACAAACAGATGGGTCCTTGAACAGATAACGCCTGGAAGCCAAAATGATCAAGTTGAGACACATCATGAGAAGGCATGGAAAAGACAGGAAAGATAGGAATCATAAAACTGTAAGAGACCCCAAGGGCCATCCAGTCCAACCCTATTCTGCCATGCAGAAACGCTCAATCAAAGCATCCCTGACAGATGGCCATGCGACCTCTGTTTAAAGACCTCCAAAGAATGAGCCTCTCTGAGGAAGTGTCTTCCACTGTCGAACAACTCTTACTGTCAGGAAGTTCCTCCTAATGTTCTGGTGGAATCTCTTGCCAGACAGTTAGTCAAGGAGGTCACAGGTATGAATCTGCAGGATCTGAGCAGAACTGTTGAAGACAGATTCTGGGGGATGTCTTATCCCCAGGGTTGCCATGAGCTGACGTAAACCTAAGGGCAGTTAACAACATCAGTGGACAGAAAATGCTCTGTTGTGGGGAGGAGGAATGGAGTGGAGATGGCATGGAGACGGAAAATTGCTATCATGGGGGAAAGTAAATAATGATGCTTCCAGTACTGAACTAGCGTGACTGTGTTGGAACAGCAAGCCGGTGTAATAAAGTCATAGAATCATAGAGTTGGAAAAAAACCCCAAGGGCCATCCAGTCCAACCCCATTCTGCCATGCAGGATCTCTCAATCAAAGCATACCCGACAGATGGCTATCCAGCCTCTGTTTAAAGACCTCCAGGGAAGGAGACTCCACTACACTCTTAGAGAGTCTTCCACTGTCAAACAGCTGTTACTGTTAGGAAGTTCCTCCTAATGTTGAGGTGGAATTTCTTTTTCTCTAGTTTTAACCCATTGCTCTGTGTCCTATTCTTTGCTGCAGCAGAAAAAAAGCTTGCTCCCTCCTCAATCTGACACCCCATTCAAATACCTAATCAGGGCTGTCATATCACATCTTAATTGTCTCTTCTCCAGGCTAAACATACACAGCTCCCTGAGTCATTCCTCATAGGGCATGTTTCCAGACCCTTCACCATTTTAGTCGCCCTCCTTTGGACACATGGCTCCAGTTTCCCAATATCCTTTTTGAATTGTGGTGCTCAAAACTGGACACAGTACTCCAGGTGGGGCCTGACCAGTGCAGAATAGAGTGGCACTATTATTTCCCTTGATCTGGACATTATATTTCTATTGATGCAGTCTAAAACCACATTGTTGTGTGCCTTCCAACTTATGGTGACCCCAACGTGAACCTATAGGCTTTTCATGCCAAGATTTGTTCAGAGGAGGTTTGCCATTCCCTTTCCCTTTCCCTGAGGCTGAGAGCATCTGAGTTGCCCATGGTCCTCCAATGACTTCCATGGCTAAGTTTGGAATGAACCCTGTTCTCTAGGGTTGCAGCCCAGTACTCAAACCACTATGCCAGAGTACAATTTTATTTATAACTCAACGCAGCATTTGGGACAGGGGTGAAATCTTGCCCTTCCCAGTAGGATCAAGCAAAAGCAAACTGCTGCAGCCTCTTCTATCTTATCTGTTCTTCCTCATTCTTAACTTTTGCCATCTTATTCACACTCTGATGTTGTGTCCTGGTTTTAATCTGTGAAATGTTGAAAGATATTAAGTTCTGTCCAAGCTCACTCTCTGCGAGTTAAAATAACCCTATTTCCTCCAAATAAGCTTATTAATATAATTGAAGCTTTCGCTATGGTTGCAGCAATCAGCTGCTGATCAAATTGCTGGTTAAAGTTGGAGGAGCATGGATAATCAGGGCTTTCTTCCCTTGGTGAATGGGAAGCTGTGCCTACTTTGGTTTGTCAGTATCAGCTAGATGTAGATGCTTTTGGACTGCAGCTCCCAG
>NC_056524.1:4323501-4327205 GCF_019175285.1 Sceloporus undulatus
GAAGAAAAGGAAGATAGTTTCCTTGGGCTGCAGCCACTAATTATGGTTTCATGAGTATTAGAGCTTGCAGGTTTCACAGTTACATAAGGAGAAGAAATGTCATGAAGCTTTGCAGTTATTGAGAGAAATAGAAAAAGGTTGTTAACAAGTGTATTATGGAGATATCAATATGTCATGTCAAATAACAAAGAGCATCTGCTTTGCAGTTTGTCTTGGGATTTCAGGAAGAGAGGTTGATGAGGAATTTTGCAGCTTAAAACTTCTGCATACTTTAAAAAATCAGGAATGTGCAATTTTGTCTTCTCTTTTCAGGAAGAAATATTTGCAAGGGATAATCGTTGCTCCGCTGTGACTGATTTGTGCCACACAAAGCCCCATTATTGCTCAGAGGTAGTACTCTGTGAAAAATACCAGCATTGGACTGATAAGAATGCTGTACATTATTATAAATAACATTAATGTCGACATAACAATATGCACACATAATATCATTACTTTGATAAAACCAAATTGTGAGCAGCCCTAGAAGTAATTTTATCTGGCCATCAGAGGGATTTTAGATGGTAGACCTGCATGTGAATAATGCTTTTTGTTCATGTTGAGACCTTTACCTCACCCCGGAAAAGAAATAATGCATTCAGTGGGAAAGCTCTCTGCATAGCTATCATGAAATCTATGTCTTGGATCTTGAGCTATCTGGCTACAGCAGCCCTCCTTCCTGTAGAGATCTAGTTTCTTGTGAGCTACAGCTCAGCAGAAGCTTCTTTAGGCCAATGATATAAGAGTAGAAGATGGAGAACAGATTCACCTATTTCACAGATCTGCCATTGATACTCAAAACATTTTACATTTATTCATTTGTATTCATCTACAGTGGACCCTTGATGTCTTCTGGGGTTTGGTTCCTGGACCCCCCATGGATACCAAAATCCATGGATGTTCAAGTCCCATTATATACAATGGCATAGGAAATTGGCGTCCCTTATATACGATACCAAATCAAGGTTGGCTTTTTGGGACTTAGATATTTTTGGAATATATTTCAAGCTGTGGATAGTTGAATCCATGGATAAAGACTCTGAGGATATGATAGCCTGTGTGGTATAGTGTTGGCACGTCGGCCTAGGACTCTGGGGACCAGGGTTCGAATCCCTGCTTGGCCATGGAAATCCACTGGGTGATCTTAGGTGAGCCACACCCTCTCGGCCTCAGAGAAGGACAAAAGGAAAACACCTCCGAACAAATTTTGCCAATAATACATGATAGGTTTGCCTTACGGTTTCTGTAAGTTGCAAATGACTTGAAGGCACACAACAACAGCAGCAAAACTTTTTTTGTTAAATGTTTATCCTGCCATCATCAGTGTTAGACAACATGAGCCATTACAAAAGATGATAATGTTGTGGAAGGTGGAAGGCAGTAGGAAAAGAGCAAGATCGCATTTACAGGTGTCTAAGGCCACGGTTGCCCTGACTTTGCAAGACCAGACCAGGGCTGTTCATAACAGGATCTCTTGAAAGATTGATTGGGTCACCATAGGTTGAAGCCAATTTGATGGCAAACAACAAATATGCAAAATGAATAAAACTAATAATAATTACTGTTATATATTTATTTGTTTTGAAATGTTTATCCACACCCACCCCCCCACCCTCCTGGTGCTCAGGGTGACTAACAGCAATTGAAAATTGCTGCTAATTATGATATTAATAATTAGTAATAATTCCTGAACAGCAATAATATATAAAAAGAAATTAAACATTTTTTTCCTTTTTTCAACCCATGACCAATATTCCATCCAAAAAAAATACTGGTATCCCATCGATCCAGGCCACCAACAGCACAAAGGCTTTTTTTGTAGATTTATTTTTTTTAGATTCTTTTTATTAAAATATTTTTATAAATTTTAGATCCTTTTTTTTGTTGTTATTTTTTTGTAGATTATTTTTCTATTTTGTATACAATTGGTATTTTTGGTTTTTGTTAGATGCTTTTGTTTTTTTTGTTCTTTTTTTTGTAGATTCTTTTTATTTTTTATTGGTTGTTGTGTAGATTGCTTTTTAGAACAATAGCTTGCAAATAAAGAAAAAAAAAAAAAATCCACCATTTCGCCTCTGCCTCTCTACTGCACAAAAGTATTCCGGGGCATGCCTTCGCTACCTAGTGGACTGACCCTTCTCGTTTGGTTGATACCCCTAGTTGCCTTCCTCCTCCCGACACTCTCCTAGGGTCCCTCAGAGTTGGTGATCTCACGACTCGTGTGGGCTTCTTGATTTACTTGATTCCTGGTTTCTTTTGCTTTCACGGACTCTTCGTGATACCTTGGATTACGGTCACTCTGCTTGGCGTGGTACTCTTGATTCGTGCTATCTGTAATGGAACTGTCTCCTCCTTCCTGGCGGGGGCGGCCGTGGCGGCCGGCCGCAGGTGCGGGGCACCTCCCACCAGTGCCGTTAATGTTCTGTCTCAAGCGTCAGCGACACGGCATTATCAACTCCCACCGCCTGACCACATCCACGCTTCTGACCACCCATCTCGCCTGATGGTGGGTGGGCCATCCTTCAAAGGCATCCATGTCACTTTCATCCCTTTCAATTCCCTTTTTCACTGCGGCTCCCCCTCCCTTTTTCTGCCATGGATTCAGGAATATTAATATGAATTTTATATCAAAGTTAAATATAATAATATATTCAGTCTAAGCCCCTGCTGTTGACCGGTTTACCAGTGGAAATGGTGGGGAAAAGATTTTTTACAATTTTTTTGTATAAGCCTCCATGGGGGCTTTTGGGGGCCCCCTCCTTAACTTATTCAGGCTTATCCTTATTATCAGAGGGACCTTTTTAGGAGGTTCCTTAGGAATCAGGGGACCGTTGTGTGTGATGCTCCCGCCCGCCTGCGCCTGTACGGGAGCTTCTTCCTCATGTCTTCGCCGTTACTTCGCGTCCGTATATTTTCACTTACTCTATTATCACGTGACTCTTATTTTTTATTTCTCCTCACCCTTCCCACCCAGGGCCCTTCCGTTCTGGTTAGGTTAATTTAAGGGGAGTCAAGGTCTTTTCTCCTGCCCCAAGCCCAGGGATCAGTGGGATTGGATTTCTCCGGGCCCCCCCATTTCCCGGATTTCGGCCCCTTTTTTCCCTTTTTTTTCCCTGCTGGCCCCTCACTTCCTGGAAAACCTTCTTCCCCCACGAGACCAACCAAGGGCCCCATCACTCTTCTTTAACCAACTTACCAAAAACGGCAGAAGGGTTGCAAGAGTTTGAATTGGAAGACCATCCTGTTTCAAAGGCAGCGTTTCCCAGGCATTGCATTTAAATTGTCACTTGCTATTTGATGTTTCTTTGTGTCTGTTTTATTGATCATTTTCCTGTATGCTATTATGTCTTTATATGTTTATCCTATAGAGAGGCCCCCTTCCCCAACCACCACTCCTTTGTGTCGTGGTTTTGTCTCTTTTTTAGATTGTAAAGCCTGAGGGGCAGGGAACAACGGTTTCCAATTATATAATTTTTTTCCAATTTTATTTAAAACGATTGTTTTATTGAACAGCGCTCGTTGTTACAATTTTAAAGCTCTTTATACATTCTAAATAACGTTAATCATAAGAATAAAGATAAGAATCACTACTGATTATTCAAAAATGGCAATTTTCTTGGGCGGATAGGCATTGATCTACAGGAGGGGAATGGTTTTTTTTATTT
>NC_056524.1:4327230-4329465 GCF_019175285.1 Sceloporus undulatus
GCCCTTCCTCTTGGCCACGAAAGAGGAGGGAGGCCCACAGGATTTTTAATCGGGGAATGCCTTTTGGAACAGGAAGGTCTTCAAATCCTTCCTGAATTGGGCCAGGGTGGTAGTCGAGCGGAGCTCAGTGGGCAGCGTGTTCCAAAGGGCTGGGGCAGCAGTGGAAAATGTCCTCCTTGTGGTGGAGGACAATCTAGCCCCAGGCACCTTCAGTAGCTGCTGCCCAGATGTCCTGAGGGTGCAAGGCGGA
Organism: Sceloporus undulatus; assembly: GCF_019175285.1. Lineage (NCBI taxonomy): Eukaryota > Metazoa > Chordata > Lepidosauria > Squamata > Phrynosomatidae > Sceloporus > Sceloporus undulatus. Next base: position 4,327,481 of record NC_056524.1, read on the forward strand.
ATGTACGGGGAGAGGCGATCCTTTAGGTAACCTGGTAACTAGGGGTTATCCTTTATGGGAGGTCAGTCCGGGAAGGCCTGTCGGAAGAGATCTATCTTGAGAAGAGATGGTTAAGAAGTGATATGACAGCCCTGTTTAAATATTTGAAGGGGTGTCACATTGAGGATGGAGCAAGCTTGTTTTCTGATGCTCCAGAGACTAGAACATAAAACAATGGATGCAAGCTACAGGAAAAGTGATTCCACCTCAACATTAAGAAGAACATCCTGAGGGTAAGAGCTGTTTGGCAGTGGAAGATGCTGCCTCAGAGTCTGGTGGATTTGCCTTCTCTGGAAGCTTTTAATTAGAGACTGAAATGCCATCTGGCTTTCATTGTGTCTTCCAACATGGCAGGGGGTTGGCCCTTGAGGTCTCTTCCAACTCTTTGATTCTGTGATTCTATGATTCTACTGCTGTAAATCTCTAGTCCATGAACATGTGATATCTGAGTGCCATCAGTGTCCCTTTAGGCTCTGCACACATGAAATGTCATGCTACCAGCCAATATGGGCCCTAGGACACTGTTGTATTTTGGTGCACAGAAAGTGACCCCACACCACTTCCATCTGCCATTTTGGATGGTTTTTAAAGTTACTGGGCAAATCTGTGAGGCTGCGAGACCATAACCACCACATTTGTGACTTGTCTTGATGGATTTAGGATTGGTTTGGTTTATAGGGGATGGAGGCTTTGGAGGAAGCAAAAATGGAGTTTGGGATTTACGTGTAGTTCCCCTGTCCTAAATCTTTGGAGCTGCAAAATTATGGTGGCCAGGGATGGGTGAAAAATTTGTCTCAATTATTTTACCAAAAATAGCAACATTTGAATGTGGGAGGGAGTTAAATGGATAGATTTGCCCATCCCTAGTAGTGCCTTGGAGAAAAGCAAACATGGATTTTGTTGTTGTTAACTGCCCTTGAGTCGATCTTGAGCCATGGCGATGAACACACAATAGGAGGGTTTCACAACAAACACAGAAAGAATAGCAGGGAGAAACTGACAATGTAATGAACTATATCACAACAATGTACCAAAGGAATAAAACCACAACTCTTATGTACAATGATCATACATTTATATGTAGTAACCATATTGCAGTAATACAGCAAAATACAGAATACACAATCCAAAGTGCTGTAGAGAACTATATGTCCCAAACTATGTCCGTGTGCTTCCTCTTGTCCTGACAGCCTCTGTTCCAGTAAAATTATTTCCACAAGCAGTAGATGGCAAAATGTTCCAACAAATTGATTTCCACAAATGGTAGATAGGTAGCAGACAAAAATGGAATGTGCTCTCTGAGATCTTCACAACCTCTGATTCAGAAATATTATTCATGAACAATAGTCCACAACATTAATGGTTGTAGCAATACAGCAAACAGGTTGTAGAAATTGTAGATAGTGATGAATAGCAATGATAGCAGAAAGATGACAACCTCCAGAGTTTTTAAAAGCCATTTTGATACCTTTTCATCAGTAGTAATAGACTGGATATTCCAGATATGTATCGACTCCAAAAATCAATATCCAAGGTGCAGTTTTTCCAAAAACGTTCCAACAAACTTTCTCTTGGAAACAAGCTGTTCCCCATTGGATATAATAAGACTTTGCTTGCATTGTGGTCCCTAGTGCCTCTTCCTTTCTTGAACCCCTACTTGGACCTCTGGGATCTCTCTCTCTATGTATGGTTGCAGTCTCTGTTGAGGAATTTTGAGCATGATTTTGCTTGCGTGGGAGATTAGTGCTATGATCCTATTGTTGTTGCAGTCTTATGTGTCTCCTTTTTTTGTGGATGGGTATGTACTGTACAGTCGGCCCTTCTTATACACGGATTTTTTATACATGGATTCAAGCATACACGGTTTGAAAATGTTCCAAAAAGTATAAATTTACCTTGATTTTCCATTTTTTATAAGGGGCACCATTTTGCTATGTCATTATATT
>NC_056524.1:4329490-4345215 GCF_019175285.1 Sceloporus undulatus
AATGGGACTGGCATACCGGATTTTGTATAACGGGGATCTTGGAACAACCCAGCGTATAACAAGGGTCCCTGTATATTGATAATTCTGCCATCTTCCCCCCCCCTCACCCCTCTACCTGTTGACATGTGGTTAGCACTGAGTTGATTCTGTCAATGTGGATTGCAGAGGTAATGGATTGTCCTGATGATTTTTTTTTTTGCTTTCTCTTTGGTAGCTTTTTCACCCATTGCAGATTGGGCTCCAGGTCCTAAATGGAGATGTTCCCCATCTGAAGGACTGGCTGAAAGCAGTGGCTTTCCTGTCAGTTCCCTGCTCAGATCCCTTCCCTTTGTAGATCCTACAAGCAACGGATCAGACTAATATGTCCTTTGTACTTACCAAACAATTTTAAAGTTTTAATAGCTAAATCCACTTCTACATTCATCTAACTGTGTGGGCTGCTGGGCTTCTTGCCTAGGCTTTGTCTGTAGCGTGCTATCATTTTGGGATCTTAACACCCATTATGTTACGTCGTGGTACATTAGCAATCAGAGCAGAACTAAGCAAGGAAACAGAGATAATTGTTCTCAGTGTGGCAAGTGATCCTCCAACCCTTCTTCGGGATAAATACCTCCTAGCAATGTCCAAGGCAAATTGAGTTAATATCTTGCCTTGGGTTAGAACTAGAAATAGTAGACTTAGCACATTTTATGTAGAGCATAAGAAATAAAAGAGCATTTCACTGAATTGGCTGAGTTTAGTTCCCCAATCGTTTATTGTGAGCTGCTTTTAAAACATAAGAAGGTCCCGATGGTCAGCCAAAGACACAACTACCTGGAGTCTGTTTTTTTACAGTAGCCATTTCGATTGCGGGAAGGCCACAAGCAGGACACCAACTCAGCAGAAAATTAAGGAAAGACTTAAATACAATTGCCAATATTGAATCACTTCTACACACAGTCCCAAAATATCCATCAAGTTCCTACCTGCTAATAATAATTAATAAAATTTATTTATATCGCTGCCCCATCTGCACTCAGTCAATCGGGGCAGCCAACAGCATAATAAAAATTATAAGATCATATTTCCAACAACCTTCCTCCTTAAAATAGAATTAAACATTTTATACGTTGAAACATGTTAAAAGTAAATAACAATTTAAACAATAGTTAAAAATCAAACAAACAAACATGACAAGCAAACAGTTACGGGATTGATCCATTACTTTCTCTCTTTGGGTGGCTCAGTGTCTATTCAGGAAAGGCCTGCTGAAGAGATCCGTCTTAATGGCTTTTAAAAGCTGTCTAAGGTGGTTAAATGACGGATATCATCCAGAAGGCCATTCCATAGTCTCGGGAGGCGATAGCCGAAAGATCCTCTGGCAGTTGTTGATACCCTGGTTTTTTTGATTGGTTGAGCAGATTTCTCCCAGAGGACCTAAGTGTGCGGGAGGATTATACGGAGGAGGTGGTTCCAGAGATTATTGGACCCAGCTTTAGGGCTTTAAGGTAATAACTAATACTTTATATCGGGACTGGGACGATGGGCAGCCAGTTGAAGAGATCTTAAAAATGGTGTAATATGGTCTTTCTAGATGTACGAGACAGTCGGCTGCCATATTCTGTACTAGTTGAAGTTTCCAGACCAAGCACAGGGTAGCCCCATGTAGAGTGCATTACAGAAATCCAGACGTGAGGTTACCAGCGTGTGTATTATGGTTCAAGATCCCTGACTTCCAGGAAAGGGCGCAGCTGGCGTATCAGTTGAGCTGATAGCAGGCACCTCTTGCTAGGGGTCGGTTAGAGGAAGACATTTGGTACAGCATGGAGAAAATTCAAAATATTCTATCCTTCTCACTTGACTCGCATGCCAGTTTTGGGTTGTTTGTAAAGGGAAGGGTGCTTTATACAAATTATGTAAGATTGCACTTGGAAAATAACTGTGTGTAGGTCTGGTCACCCCACTCAAAAAAGGTTATTGCACAGTCGGAAGAATTGTAGAAGAGGAAAACCAGAACGCTCAAGGAGCTTGAGCTAATTTGCTAGATGTAAGGCTTAGAGGATGTAAGATTGAATAACATCCAAAACCTTTATTCTGTTTCTGGTCATTAGAGATTGCACAAAGCTATGCAAGTTATGAGCAAGTAGACAGAGGCTGCATCTGCACCAGAAATAATCCAGCTTGACCCACTAACTACTTTAACGCCATGGCTCAGTGCTAGGGAATTCTGAGAATTGTGTGAGACATTCTCTGTCAGAGAGCTCTGCTGCCACAGCAAACTATAATTCCCAGAAATTTCATAGCATGGAGCCATGGGCAGGCTTAAAGTGGTGTTCAACTGGTCATTTCTGCTGTGTGGATATAGCCAGGGAGATTTCTCCGCTCTCCTTGCACTAACGCCAGTACTTCTCTGAGCTCAGTTTAGAAGTATCTAAGCTCTGACAGAGAAAGACAGCTTGAAGAGTTTGAGTCCTCATCCATGTAATGTTTTAGCATTGAATTAGAGGTGGGAATATGACCAAGTGTGGAGTTTTCCTGGAAACAGACTTTCTTCCAAAAGTGCTTCAGTAGGCAATCCTGCCAGTCTTTTGTCTGCCATTTTGGAAGAGAACTGATCATAAAGTTGGTGGGGAAAAGCTTTGTTTGGAAGCACTCGTTAGTTGGGGAAATACATGTTGGAGGAGAATATTTGCAAATTACAGTACTCTCATCATCCTCTTATGAGATTGAGATAAATTAGGGTATTTTTCTCTTGTCTCTTTAACGCTGTTAATGTATCTTCAAGTCATTTCTGACACAGGATTTTCTTGGCAAGATTGTTCAGAAGAGATTCAGGCATCAACCTCTTAGGCTGAGAGACTGTGGCTTGTCCAATGGCGCCAGTAGGTTTCCATGGCTGAGCAGGGATTGAAACCTGTCTTTGGAGTCATGGTCCAACATTCAATCATTCTGTTATGCTGGCTCTCCATTTTGATACAGCCTTCATCAAGGAGTCGTTACGTAATGATTTTTTAAGTTAGTTTTTCAGGATGAATACCTTCTCCAGTAGGTACAATAGTCAGAAAACAAATAAGATTACAGGGACAACAGTAATATAGCAGCAGCAGCACATAAATGGATCAAACAGTCGGATAAAATGTCAGAAGGAGTTAAAGCAACAAAAATAAAACAGAGTGGCAAGATAAAAAGTTAAGGAACTACAGTTTTTAAGATTATATATTTATAGGTCTTGCAAAGGCTGGTGAGAATCCAGATTGGTTTCAATTATACCCTGAAAATCCACAAAGGCCCCAGTCCCTAGTTTTAAATTTTTCTTTTCTGTCGAAGCATGTATAAATTAGTTTTTATGGTTTTTTTGGGCTGTGTGGCCATGTTCTGACGCTTATTCCTGACATTTGCCCATTGTGGCTGGTGAAAACATCAGGAATAAACTCTTCTAACATGGCAACAGCCAAAAAACACAAAAAACTAGAGATGCAGCCATGAAAGCCTTCAAACTTCACATGTCTAAATCTTTAAAAAATAAATAATAAATAATGTCTTCCGTTGTAAGGGTGATGCCAGTTGGATCAGAGAACGGGTCTGGATGCTGCATGAAGGTTCAGGAGATACGGTTAATGGTGGAAGAGTTCATCATTTGTTTTCGTCCCAAACCACTTAGATTTCGAAGGTTAATTGCAAAGCATCTTAAACTGGCTTGGAAAAAAAACGGCGCCAGTATTCACTTTGAAAATTTTGTGTTAATGAAAATGCTGGTATTGTGTAGTGGTTTAATCTTACTGTTGCAAATGCTGAGACATAAGATGACTGGTTCTGTATGCTGCTGTGTGCATTTCCCTCTTTTTTCCCGGGCTTTCATGTCATATCACAAGGGTTAATAAGATGGAGGCCTGAACGAATTGCCTAAAATTGCTCTTCTGGTAAATGTCACTCAGTCTCAACCTTCTCTGCAGCATGGATGAACAATAACAGTAATGTTCTTTATTGTATAAGAGTTGCTTTTAAAGGTTTTTTGTTTTTTTAATGATGGTATACTGCAAGACTCTAAATGCCTTCGATTTTATTCTCACTGAATGCTCCGTATTGACTCAAAGGTCCTCGTGCGATTTATTTATGTAATTATGCTATTACTCTTTTTTATCCTCTGCAGATTAGTCTAGTGTTTCCCATATGGCGGATATGATTACACCAGTAAATAAAATTCTTTTGGCTTGGGCTGCAAGGTGGTTAATATGGTAATTAAGGTACTTACTAAGCATGAATTCATACGAAAAATGCATTGGCAGTACTATTAGAAATCTTTATTACGGTGTTTGTTAGGAAAGGCATTAAAGATTGTCTAGAGCATGTGTCCTGCAGCGAATTAGTTTGTGGATGTCCGGACCTGTAGTGTTGTAGCTCTTTGCACATAGATGTTCAACAGGTTCCGAAAGGAAATTGATAGGCTCGTGCCTTTCTTTATCCCAGCGTTGCTCAAGCAGTGGAGAAATATACTTGGGCAGGCAAAAATGACAGGCATCAGATACAGGTGGGCTTGCAAGCAGGGTGGGCTTGCCAGCAGTGCAATGCAAAAGGAATCTTGGAGTCCTTAGGGGACCACAAACTGAACATGATCAACAGTGTGAATGTGGCACTAAAAGCCAATGCGATTTCTAAGCTGCATAAATAGGAGTCTGATGTCTATTTCGAGGGAAGCAATAGGACAAAACTCTATTTTGCTTTCTGATCAGATTTCACCTGGTATAACTGTGTCCAGTTCTGGGCACCAAATATAAAAGAAGTATGTGGACAAGCTGAAATGTTTCTAGAGAAGGGCAAAACAAATGGTGATAGGTCTGAAATCTATCTTACGATCAGTGGCTTACAGAGCGAGAGTGTTGGCCTGGGGAAGAAAGGTTAATGGGTGACATGAGAGCCCTTTAAATATTTGAAGGGGTGTTTTATTGAGGATGAGCAGCTTGTGTTTCTCTAATGCTCCCAGAGAATAGATACAGAGGCAGTTGGTTCAAACTACAGGAAAAGAGATCCCACCTCAACATTAGGAAGATCCTTGCGGATGGTGAGAGTTGGTTTGGATATGAAAGAGCTGCCTTGGAGTGTGGTGGAGCTGCGTCATTTGAGGTTTCAAACAGAGGGCGGGGTGGCCCATCCGTGGGAATCCTTTGATTGGTTATTTCTTTGCCTGGCAGTGTGTTGGACTTGGATGCCCTTGGGGTCCTCGTCCAGCGGTGTTGACGATAAGCAGCGCTATATTAAGATGGCCTTTCCACCTGAACCCATCTATTGAGGGATGAAGCTGAGCTTGGCACAATGTTCTGGTCATTAGCTAGTGGCTGGTCTTCTCATTTTTATAAAGTGAAAGGTGGGCATTCAGAACAGACTGTACACTTAGCAATGGTCGAAATTCGCAGGTGCAGTCTTAGTCATTCTTGGTATTAAACATAAGGATAATGATTTGAACAACTGAGAGCGGCTCCCCAAACTTTGATGTTTTTTCAAATGGAAAGTGTTTTTGCCCCTATGATCATAAATCTGTATCTAGCATAGTGTTTCTGAGAACGTATAAGGTTTGGTCACCGTGCACACAAGTTTTGTGAGCAAAGTATTGGGTAGTAGGCAGAGCATAAAATGCATAATAACGGTGTTTACTGACTGGAGTTGTTTGAGATGCTATCCAAGAATCTAGGAATCAGTGAAGGTACTGTCAAAATGTGGCATAATTTCCAAGCAGTGTTTTGCTTTTCTTAATGTGATGTTGTGATCCTATCTGTGGCAGTTTCATGCAGATATATTGTTGGGCCCCATTTGGAATTATTCCCTGAGCACCACTCTCTATTGAAATGGCTGTTGTTTTTCTTTCCCTGAGGCACTGAATCTCATTTGTAGGGCCTTGCTATTTCATAAGCTTTCCTCTCTCGTTTTTCTTCAGTTCTTCTGACCCCTGGAAGTGCCACACCTGTAAAAAACAAAGCTTTCTTTTCTCAACCACAGTTATTTTTGGCATATTATGCTCTAATTGGTGGTCATTTTGAAATCTTCATTCCTAGTTGCTTGTTTTAATACTTCTTTCAGACCTGAAAAAAATCTGGGACTTGTGTATTTGCCACCATAAATTTAAGATACTTGGTATTTTAGTGATTGACCTGTAATTTGGATTCCATGTGATAAAACCACCAATCTATAAAGTCCCATGTTCTTCCAATGAGCAAATTGTGCAAATAAATAAAAAATAAAATACAATGATAAAAGTCCACAGGTCACCAATTTTTAAAACATCTTTTCAGGTTATGGTGTCACATAATTCTTTGTGGCTGGCCACTTTATCACGGCATTTTTTTATATTCAGTCTGTGTGATTTTCTGCGCAAAATGATAGGTCAAAAGTTTTATCGTTTTTCTTTGCAAAGGCATTTATTATTTGTATTCCTTCAGTTTAATTTTGATGCGGTTTGTCAGGAGTGCCTGTTCTTGAGATGAAAATACAGGGTTTTTATTTTCTAGATTTATATTGTTTCTGGATATTGAATCCTATTGTGGGAGAAAACAGGATATAAATCATTGAAATAAATAAAGTAAAAATAAATATTTTTTTTCTATTTTAGATGTTGTTGTTGGCAAATCAAATGGATTTCCCATGACAATTCGACAAACTCAGATATTATTGGATTATCCTAACCAGTTAAGTAGGAGTTTACAGTTCTCTGGAGGGCCATTTCAGTCCTTCCTTCCCGTGAAGAATAACTAATATTATATTTAATTGGTGTGAAACGGGGCAGGCAACTGAGGCTTGGATCGGGAACTTCACATGCTCCAAACAAAAAATGAAAGTTGACCAGAAAGATCTAGTTCTGGTTTTGGATAATGGGAATTTTTAAAATGGATGGGTTTGGATGTGATTTTCAGTGAGGGCCAACAACTTATTTAAAGCTGAATTGTCACGCGTTGGAGGCTTACAGGAGAGCATTAATATGTTTTATCCCCAAAGGGACAGTACAACAGGGTATATTGAAGGGCTTGAGGGCTACAAAAACAGCTTTCGTTCGGGGAAGCCCATGTGCGCTACGGATCAGCACTTTGCTGTACCTTGTGGCGTCAACTCGTGTCATTGTTGACATAATGGTTTGAGTGTTTGACGGTGACTCGGAGACCAGGGGGGGGGTCTGATCCCAGTCAGTCAGCCATGAAACCCACTCGGGGCGACCATAAACAAGGGGCTGTATGCCACAAAGACCGATGCGTTGTTATAATTATGTGTACTATAATAAAAAGCGATTAAATAATCCTCAGGTGCGTCGGCAGTCCAGCACACAGCTCTAATTAGTGATCGAGAGTGATCGAGGCCGAGGGCAACTACAATCCCTACTAGGCAAGTAGTTTGTCAATTTTCCATTCTCAGAATCCTTGAAGTTTGGTTTTGTTTTCTTACTATTCAGATAGTTAGTTTTTATCATCGTGTTAAAGTTAAAACTATCAAATGAACTGTAAATCATCAGGATTGCAGTGTCTATGGCTGAAGAATTGTGTGTATGTGTTTTTTGGTAAAGCTTGGGGATAGTTTTGCATGAAGTTCTTCCCATCATTCATGTATTGCTTAAACATTATTGAGAAAAGCATGCCTCTCAACTGAATTGCCTGTGTCCAGAGTGCGGCCGTTTTTTGTAATAGTTATGGTGTGATAGCTTGAGTGGCTTTTAAGGAGGAATAAAACGCCCCTCGCTACCTTGGTAGTTTTGTCTGAGGATGCACATATGGGAAGGCTGGCTGAAGACTTTCCGTATCAATTAGAAGTGCTGCTCAGGGGCCATTATTTGACTTGGGAGCCACAACACTTGATGCCATATGTCATGCTCTTAATTCAGGGCAGGGGGGATATAGCCAAGGGCAGAGGCATTTGGTTTCCATTCAGAAGATTCCGGGGCAGTCCTCAGCATAGGTACTTTAGAATCACAGAATCATAGAGTTTGAAGAGACCAAAAGGGCATCCAGTCTAAATCTCCTGCATGCAGGAACTCTCAATTCAAGCATCCCTGACAGATGGCCATCACCTCTGTTGAAGACCTCAGGGAAGGAGACTCCACTACATCTGAGGAAGTGTGTTCACTGTTAACACTTACTTAATTCCTCCTAATTGGAGGTGGAATCTCTTCCTGCAGCTTGCACCCATTGTTTCAGGGTCTGTTCTCTGGAGCAGCAGAAAACAAGCTTGCTCCTCCTCATATGACATCACCGTCAATATTTAAAACAGGGCTATCATAATCACCTCTTAAACCTTCTCAATTCTCCAGGCTAACATCCCAGCCCCTAAATCGTTCCTCACTAGGGCATGGTTGCCAAACCCTTCACCATTTTATTTCACCCTTCGTTGTGCACAAAGCTCCAGTTTCTTAATGTCCTTTTTAATTGTGTGCCCAAACTGGACACAATATACCAGGTGAGGTCTGAACCATTCAGAACAGAGTGGCACTCTTACTTCCCTGATCTAGACACTATACTTCTATTGATACAGCCTAAAGTGCATTGGCCTGTTAGGCTGCCGCATCACACTGTTGAACGCATGTTCATTTGTGGTCTATTGGATTCCTAGATCCCAGTCAAACAGGTTGTCTCATTTGGCCACCTGTGCCCCATCCTATATATGTGCATTTCATTTTCCTTCCACCCTAAGTGCAGTACCCTAATAATAATAATATAATATAGCCCACCAGCTCGTCACATACAGAACCGTGGGCGGCTTACGTCCGCAATCCCAGTAACCACCCTCGCCCTAAATAACAATGAAACAATTGAACATTTTTAAAACAATACCTAATACCATAAACAGTCAGGTAGTGGCTATAGCAGATTTCTTTCTCCCGTGTGTTTTCATTTTGTTAGCTTTGGCCCAGCTGTCCAATTCTTTTCAGGATATTTTGAATTTTGATCCTGGCGCTCTTGGGTGTTAGCTACTCTACTCCTCCCTAATTTGGTGTCATCTGCAAATCTGATAAGTATTCCCCCCAATTTCGTCAGCCAATCATTGATAAAGAGGTTGAAGAAGCACTGGGCCCAGGAACAAGCCCTGTGGGGACCACCCAACTGGGGTCACTTTAAAATTTTTTTTAAAAGCCTGCCTTTTTTCGGTACTAAGGCGGGGAAAGAGTGTCTGGTAACTGCGTACTAGCCAGAAGAGACAGGATTTGGACTCAAGGATGGTAGCTGGTAGAATATACAAGTTGGGGGGAATGGATTTTCTAGAGGGGTCTTAACCCCGCCGTAAAAAAGTTCTCTGGGGCCAAAAAGACATTTTGGCATGCAAAAATATATATAGATATTTAAAATGTAATATCCTTTCTGGCCAGAGGTATACCCCTCAGTATGCATCGTGGCTCCATAAAGATGATGAAAATCAAATATTGGATGATTATTTTAATATTTAATTAATTTACAGTGGCAAAGATTAACACGGCAAAAAAGTGGAAATTAGATCAATCTGCTAATAGATGAATAATGCTTGAAGTTAGTGCAGGAGGCTTGAACGTTCTATTGAACAAAAAAATTAAACCAGATCACCAGACAATAACCAGGCAAGGTAGAAAAAGGACTGACTAACATATATTGAATATTGGAGGCCCAGTTGGGGCAATCAAAAAAGTGAGTTCTTTGATTATTAGAGTCTGTTTGATAAAATGATCCAGTGTAATACGGTAGAAGTGTAATAAATATACAATAAATAAAGATCCCAGCTCAGTTTATGACAAGAAAAGTCACAAAACATGCTCATCAGCCTCATGGGAAAGGCCAATGGCAAAGCAAAACCTCCTCGGAACAAATCTTGTCGAAGAAAAAACCCGCCCCATGATTATATTCACCTTAGGGTGCCATTAGCCAGAAGTGACTTGAAGGCACACAACACCACCAACAAACTGCCCACCATGCCCTGTCTTCCCATCTTCATGCCCAAAATGGTTTAAGGAGGTGGTTCCAATAACCCTTGGAAGATTAGTTCGATTTTCAAGATCACGTTGAAGCCACTTTACGGGGGACAGTTTGGATTTTATGGCCATCACAACAAACCATGGAACGTGCTCATATTTTAACAGGGCATATTTTAGAACCAGTGTTTTTAACCCTTCCTAAGAAAACTCTCCTTTGTACCTGGCGATGTGAACAACTAGCACCGTACTTGCAAAATCCCTTTTAGGACAGAGTTTGGAGAGTATGATGGCAATGCGCGCATACATTTGTGGTTTATGATTTTCTACACCCATTCAGCTGTTTAGGCCGTGTTGCCGTATCTCTACCAATAGCTTTGGTTGCCCTTAAGAGCTAAAACTTTTGTTGCTGGGAGAGAGAAGCAATCCTGTTCAAAATGTCTTGACCTCCTTCAGGGTTGTTGGCACCATTTTGGTCTCCTTCAGCATTAGTGTTGCAGCTTGGTTTTGGGGCAGCATGAATGGTGCAGCGTCAACGAACACAGAATGTTTCTCTCACAATCATTTCATATAATCCAAATGCCAGTTTGTAGATGAATCCGATGGTAGAGAACAATCCTCCCCAGGGGTATGTGATTGACACGGACATCATACTCCTGTTTTGTGCTGAGGCCAAAATAAATTGGTTTTTGCCAGGCATTGTGAGTGGGTAATGTGATTGTTCGATTGTAAAAATTTGATGCCCTTATTGTTAGATTTTGATTTTGATATGTTATTGTACAGTATTTGGATTATCCTAGCTGCTTGCTGCTCTTGTAGGCTGTCGCTCTGAGACCAAAGCAAGGTGACCACCCATTTGTTAACAACACTGAACACCTTGTTCTTACTCAGAATGATGTGCCTGAGGTGGCAGACAGCTCAGAACTGCGCTAGTGAAGACAGCCGCCATTATCACCATGAAGAGATTGGAAAACCTGTAGCAAAAGATGTGTTAAGTAAATGTGGGTTAGGGGGTGTAAATGCTGAACTGGGTCTGGACCTGATTCATGGTTTTGAGCCTGTATTGTGTAAACAGGGTGTTTAGCCAATGTAGACAAGGCCTGAGAATTATGAACACTCCTCCCTAAAGTGCAAATCATGGTGTTGTAGTCTGAGTGTTGAACTAGAACTCTAAATGACCAGGATTTGAATCCTTGTTCAGCCATAGAAATCTAATGGGTAGTCTTCAGCAAGCCACACTCTCTTAGCCTCAGAGGGAGGTAGTGACACCTCTTCTCTGAACAAATCTTAACCCCCAAAAAATCCATGATAGGTTCATTTAGGATTGCCATTAAGTTGGAAAGAACCTGAAGCCACGTAACAACAAAAACTGCAAATCTCAGAAGTCTATAGGATGTTGTCATAGCAGTTAATGTGCATTCAAAGCACTTTAACTGTGTAGTGTGAATGAGTCCTAGATCTGCTCCTGTTCCTGGTGAACCCAAACACGGAGAATCAAGTCTGTTCACATGAGCAGTTCTTGCACCTCATCCCCACACTGTTTCTTACTTAGGCTGCAGTGTGGCAGAATGCATTTTTATACAGATTTATTATTTAACAGTCACTGTAATGTATCTTCCTGTTATCTTGTACAGTTATGCTTTGATTCTGCTACCTGTATTTCATTCGTTATGTTTATGATCAAACATACGGCTTTACATTTGGTTCTCTGTTTTATTGGCTAGACCTTTTAGAAGTTATAAACAGCAAAACATTTTAAAAGGTTTTTTTTCCCCTTCTTCCTCAATCTCCACGTAAAAAATCTGCAACCAGGCCACAATATTGTTCTTATTTATCACTTGGATCCTAATTAGGGCCTAGTTTCACAAAGCCCACAAAACCTTTAGCCTGCAAACAGCCAATAAAATGAAGCACTCTTCTAGAGCAACACAAAGGACCTTATGTGGTAGAGCAATATCTCCAAATTAAAGAGAAAACAGGGAAGCACCGAAAGTGCTGGAAAGGAGAATCAAAAGCTTCAGCAGATATAATCAAGCCTGAAAGGCATTAAGTGAAGACAAATGAAGATCATAAACTGGACTGAAGGGCAGACAGAGAACACGGGGAGAGAAGGCTCCGAAACAGCATTTCTTTTTTAACAAGCTCATCATCTCCAGCCAGCCAGCATTTTATGAAAGAAGATCAAAAATCCAGCCATGATTGCCATGCTTTAAAATGAGTCAGAAATGGCTGTTAGGCTGAAGCGTACACTCAGCATGCCTAAGCAGGGTGCCTCTGCAATTCTGGCCATTTTAGGGCTTACCTGGACTTCCAAGACTGATTAAAGTGGATGAAATTTAGCTATGCTTCAGATGGCATACCATGGGGAGACAGAAAAGGGACCGTATTCTGATACATCCTTGCCTATTGCCTAAGAGATATCTTGTGTTCTCAGAGAGCCACAATTATTTCTCATTTGGCTTTCTCCATGTTGGATAGGCACAGAAGGCCTTCGGTGTTATAGTGATAGTGTGTGCATATGAACCGTTAAGTATTTTGCACATGCAAACAAAATCTTGCTTTACAGTCAGTTTCTCTCTTTGGATGTTCTTCAGCTACTGCTCAGTTTGACAACTGGCACAGCAACATCTGAACAAAGAAACTGACAACTGCATTATTCCAGCTTCACTAGAGTAAAATAATTATGGGGGTACTGCACTTTGCAGATTTGAGCTGTTCCAGAGCAATATTTCATGGCAAATTAATAAGTACTCATCTAACAAAGTGCTCCTACCCTTCGGATATGCTTGGTTCGTTTTTTAAAATACAATAGCCAAGATGCAACAAGCCTGACCAAGGTAATCCTTTGGTGCATCAAGGGGGAGAGTGGACAAGAGATAGCAAAGCCACTTTTGTTAGCCTAAAAAGACCAAACACAATGTGGTTCCTCATTCTCTCATTCAGGTCTCTCATACAATGCATTTTAATCCAAAAGAACACACCTTGCATCTATTAGCTTGCTTTGCCTGGCTATGAACAAACTAGAAAAGATCCTAAAGAGCAAAGATATATAACTGAGCACTAAAGTTGGAACCATCCATGGTATTCCCCATCAGTCTGTATGGATGTGAGAGCTGGACAGTGGGGGAAAAGAGGACAAAAATAACATCAACTCATTTGAGATGTGGGGCTGAAGAAGAGCGCTGAGGATACCATAGATCAATGTCCCCTAAATAGGACATGTATAAGAAATGGAAAAATGGGGAAATTCCTTCAAAGAGGAATTCAAACAAATAGCAAGCACATGTAAGGGTAAAGCTAAAGCACAGATGAACTCAGGCTTGCTAGAGAGGTTAAGAACAATAAAAAGGGCTTTTTTGGATATGTCCGCAGCAAAAGGAAGAAGAAAGAAACGGTAAGGCCGCTGAGTGCAGAAAATGGCAAAATGCTAACAGGGGACAGAGAAAAGGCAGAATTACTCAACACCTTTTTTGCCTCAGTCTTGAGGATAATGGAGCTGAGGACAGAATAGGGGAATTTCAGCACCGAATAAGTAAAGAGATAGTACAGGAATGCCTGGTTAACCTAAAAGAATATGTCTCCAGGACCAGATAAACTACATCCAAGGGTATTAAAAAAACCAGCAAATATAATATCAGAACCATTGCCAATAATCTTTGAGAACTGCTGGAGAACAGGAGAAATCCCAGCAGACTGGAGGAGAGGAAACATTGTTCCCATCTTCAAAACGGGGGGAAAAAAGGATCCCAACAATTATCATCCAGTTAGTCTGACATCAATACCAGGAAAGATTCTGGAGCAGATCATTAAACAGAAAGTCTGTGAACATCTAGAAGGCAATGTCATAATCACAAAGAGTCAACATGGTTTTCAGAGAAACAAGTCATGCCAGACAAATCTAATCTCTTTCTTTGATAAAATTACGTGGGGGCCACACCCATTCCCCATCCTTGCTTTAAATAATGGCACAGGATGCAACCTCTCATGTTCAGTTTCACAGTAATAAAATTAGCCATAATAATTTTTAAAACCACATTTCATGTTTTTTCTTCTGTTCCTCTGAAAAATCACTGCCGCAATTAAGCCTCCTTCTAAGTCAAAGTTGTTAGCCTGCGATATTTAGTCTGGAATCGGCCTCTTTTTGGACCGCAATCTAGCAGATAAGACAGAAAAAGAGTGGAAGCACTAGGAGGCAGATCAGCAACCAGGGGCTGATCCGTCCAGAGAAGACTGCAAACTCCTGTTAAGATTGGGGGCTATGAGCAAAAACTTTTTCTTTTTGCATTAGTCCCATTTATTTTCTGTGAGGTCAATGTAGCAAATGATCTCTCCATCCTCTGTTTTGATGCAAATACTGGCCAGTATCTTTGAGGGAGTCACTAGCAGAATGGTAGTATCAACCAATTGATTCAGTGGTCTACTTTTTGTTGGAATTAACAACCAACTAGGACTTTATCACACGGGGAAAATCGGGAGCAGAATCAAGCGTTTAAACAGCGATTATCCCATGCAAAACGCAATATCACAATTAAGATTTTCACACACTCGCTATTAAACAGGCAATAAACAGGCAATAAATAGCAACAAGTCATTTCAGGATTTCAACCGGAGGATTTGTTGCTGTTTATTGGCTGTTTATAGCGATGTGTGTGAAAATCTTACTCACGATATTGCATTTTGCATGGTATAATCGCTGTTTTTAAACCCCGAATTTGCCTGATCTCCCATCTATAAGGTCTGACTGTTCACATCTCTCCTTTCCCTGTAGAAATGAGATAACAATGATGGTTTTTGCTTTTAAATGGTTTTTAACTAGCTGTTTTAACTTAGGTTTATAGTGTTGTTGTTGTTGCTGCATCCACACTGTAGAAATAATCCAGTCTTACATACTTTAACTGCCACTGCTCATTGATATGGAATCCTGGGGCCCCATTCACATTACAAAAAAAATTGGTTTTGAAACAGCGATTCAATCACGTGACGTTCTACTCCCCCCGAATCTCACACAAGCGAATCCGGGGCTTGCACACCCGTTCCGTGTTAAATGGCCCCTAGCGCGGTCTTTGAAATCGGCGCAAAACCACCGTTCTTTTAAAAACCCGGGTCCTGTGGAATGAGAACTTTGGCCTCGATCACGATCGAGGCAAAATTGAGGGAGGGATTTAGGTCAGAGGGTGGGCAAAGGGCAAGGCATTTCTCCCCTCATCGGAGGGGGGGGGAGGAGGAAAGAGCCCGGGAAGAAGGGAGCAAGGGAAAGGCATTCTTAGGAGCCTCTTTTCCCTGCATCCCCTGCCCAAGTCTCTGTCGCTGGGCATTCCTTCCCTTGCAGGGAAAAACTCAGGTCATGAACGGAGCTCAGTGTCAAGGCAAACCCCCCCCCCCCTTTTCAAATTCAAACATTTTTTTTTGAGCGCACATGCGCATGGTTTATATTCAGAGGCAGATGGAGCCACGAGCTTGCACTTGGATATCCTTGGATCTCCTTGCTTTCTGCAGAGGGAGAAGCTACCAATGTGTGCAAACAACAATGTTACATTTTTAACCATTTTTTTGAGCAAATCAGTATGCGAATGATTGTCCTTCTGAGCAGATACAGCAAGGGAAGCAAGGAAAGCTCATGTTGCTTTAAAGCATAAAAACAAAAAGCATGGCAATCCCATCCTCTGCCTGGGACAGGGGCAGATCTGACCCAAAAGCCAACAGGTTTATAAAAAAAAAAAAAGAGAGAGAGAGAGAGAGAGAGCATTCTCTCAGCCGCTGAAACCCTGTGCCTGGCTTTAAAAAGGGAGGACACTTCCCCCGATGCCCTGCAAACGTCACCATGACGAGAGCTGGA
>NC_056524.1:4345240-4350353 GCF_019175285.1 Sceloporus undulatus
ATAGCTTGATTGGCAGTGGCCAATCTACAGAATGCATTCGATTTCTGTCAAAATGCATTCGATTTCAATTTGTAGTGGGCACTTGCTAACGGAGCGATTCGGGGGAGGGGCATCCGGATCATCCCAGTTCCCTCCATGTCTTTTACCCCAGTATGAATGGGGCCCCAGGTATTGTAGTTTGTTTTGGCACTAGATCTCTCTGATGGGGAAAGCTAAATGTTTCATAAAACTAGTTTCCAGGATTCCATAGCATTGAGCCGGGGCAGTTAAAGTGGTGTTGAACTAGATTATTTCTGCAGTACGGAGGCAGCCATAGCATGTCTTCAAGACATTTCCGGTTTATGATGACCCTAAAGCGAACCTATCATGGGGTTTTCCTGGCAAGTTTCTTCAGAGGGGGATTGCCATTGCCATGTTCTGAGGCTGAGAGAGTGTGATGTTCCCAAAGTCACCCAGTGGGTTTCATGGCCATGCTGGGATTCGAACCCTGGTCTCTAGAGTCCTAGTCCAACACCGAAACCATGACCTCATGCTGGCCCTCTATTTAATATTAGTTTTATTTATTTTTAAAAACTTTTGTAATTAATGTTTCAGTTTGATCTTTTTAAAACATTGTGAGACGCCTTGAATCCCGCTTTGAGAGAAAGGTGGGATATGAATCCCATCAAATAAATAAACAGGAAAAAAGGATAACTCACGAACCGGCCAAGAATTGTTAGTTCATTTTCTATACTCTGCAATCCCAGATTCATCTCCCAGACTGACTTTTTTTTCCTTTTTAAAAGTAAGTTTAACTTTAAGGGATGAATCTGGGGTTGCAGAGTGTAGAAAATGAACCAACCGTTCCCGGCAGCCTCATGAGTCATCCCTTTTTCCTATTTGTGAATTTATTTATTTATGGGAGTTATATCCCAAAGTTGATTTCTTTTGGGACAGGAGGGTTTTTGATGCATCTCTGCTGCAGAGTTGGACCAGAATGATTGCTTTGGGAGCGGAATATGTAAATATACCGTCGCAGTGACCTCTTTGCTTTGCAGAAGGGCTGGCAAGAAAAAGAGGGGAAAGCCTCCTGCATGCGTTATCATCCAGCTCCCTCTCAAGTCATTCTGCCTTCTCTTTATTCACCTTTTGCCACCTTTTTCTCCTGGTCCTCCCAGGTTCCATCCTGCGACGCTGGAAAAGAAACTGGTTCGTCTTATGGGTGGATGGGACCCTGGTTTATTACCACGATGACACCGGTCACGACATGGACGGCCGAATCAACATCAAATTCAACTGCCGGGATGTCAGGATAGGGCGTGAGTGTCGCGGTAAGTGGGCTCCTCAGAATCATAGAATCATAGAGTTGGAAGAGACCACAAGGGTCATCCAGTCCAACCCCCTGCTGTGTGTATCTTTTTATTGTCATCATGCAGCAGCTAAAAAGGCCAATGTGATTGTAGGCTGCATTAATAAAAGCATAGAATCATGAGGCCACAAGGGCACTATTACTTCCCTAGATCTAGAAACTATACTTAGCTACAGAAAAAGAGATTCCACCTTAACTTTAGGAGGAACTTCCTGACATAAGAGCTGTTCAACAGTGGAACACACTTCCTCGGAGTTTGGTGGAGTCTCCTTCTTTGGGGGACTTTAAACAGAGGCTGGGTGGCCATCTGTCAGGATGCTTTGATTGAGAGTTCCTGCATGGCAGAATGGGATTGGACTGGATGGCCCTTGGGGGTCTCTTCCAACTCTGTGATGTCATGATGCTATGATCTTTTAAGATCTTGTTGTGCACCTTCAAGTCATTTCTGATTTACAGCAATCCTGGAATGAACCTATCCCACAGTTTTAGCCTGAAGATAGAGCGCCCTCCCTCCATAACTGTCATCTTTCGGCCGGTGAGGGAGAGAATAGGCTGGCCCAGTTCCACCAGGGCTAGCCTGAAGAAAAAGAGCCATCCCTCCAGTCCATCTGCCATGGTCCAGGCCTCAGAGGGAGAGAAGAATGCTGGACCTGATCCCTCCCCTCTTCACCATTCCCTTCTCCTTTTGTGTCGTGTCTTTTAGACTGTAAGCCTGAGGGCAGGGAACCATCTATTATCCCCTCTGTTGTAAACCGCTAGATTCCCAAGTGATTGGGTGGTATGTATAATAACCTATTATTATTTATTATTGTTATTGTTTGCCACATAGGATTGTCAGATGGGATTGCCATGGCCACTTTCCTCCTTCCGAGGCTGAGAGAGTGTGACTTGCCCCAGGATCAGCCAGTGAGTTGGGATCACCCATAAGGATCACCACTGAGCAGGGATCAAACCCTGGTCCTCCGGAGTCCTAATCCAATCCAATACTCCAACACTATACCACACTCGCCTTTCCCAGGGTTCCTTGTCCAGATTTGTTCAGAGGATGTTGCCATTGCCACTCTCAAGCTGAGTGTGTGATTCACCCGAGACCCACCCAGTGGGTTTCCATGGTCAGGGGGCAATTCGAACCTTGGTCTCCTGGAATCCTAGTCTGACACTGAACCAACTTTGCCATACTGGCTTTCTACATCATGTTGCATCATCTTTTTATTTGTATTAGGAAAAGTAGTTGTGTACAATCGGTCCTCCATATCCTGGATTTCAATCCATGCATGGATTTAAGCATCCATGGATAAATATATTCAAAAAGATATAAATTCTAAAAGCAAGCCTTCCTATTTATTGTTGTTGTTACTATTATTATATATTATTATTATTATTATTATTTATTATTATTATTTATTAATTTACAGTGGACCCTTGTTAACGCTGGGGTTTGGTTCCAAGATCCCCCGTGTATAACAAAATCCGTGTATGCTCAAGTCCCATTAAATAAATGACATAGCAAATGGTTGCCCCTTATAAAAATGGAAAATCAGGTAATTCTATCTTTTTTGGAACATTTTCAAACCATGGATGCTTGAATCCGTGTATAAAAACCGTGTATAAGAAGGGCTGACTGTATTTATATCCCACCTCATCCTGGTATGGGGTCAAAGTAGACCGCAAGGCAGTGCCTTATGTTTATATAAGGGACACCATTTCACTATGCCACTGTATATATAGGATGGACTTGAGCATCCACGAATTTTGGGGTCCTGGAACCAAACCCCAGCCGATACCAAGGACCCACTGTCAATTGGGATCTTTTCATATCATACCAAGAGCAGGCAACTACTGTATAGGGAATTCAGGGACCAGACGGTCCCTAGGCCAATGCACTACCCGCTTTAAAAAAAAAAACCCAGATCCATAATTCATTTTGTCCTGAATGACTCCTATTGCTCTCTAGTGAGCATCTAGTCAGCTCAGGGGCCTTCAGCCCTCCAAGGCTAGGCTAGTGGTGGATAGACCCATCATCCCCTAAATGATCTTGGAAAACTGAACCGCCAAGACCCTGATGTCACTTGAGTCTTCCAAAAATGATCAGTCAACATTGTACTGAAGGGCCAATTGCTAAGAATTATTAAGACAGTGATGGTTCTCTTTTACTTCAACTCTATAATATTGTTTTTGGGCGGGGAGTGATCAGAATACTGTCAAGATCATTACACTTAATTATAATTTTTTAATTTTAATTATACCTCCTGCTTTTCCCCCCAGCCGTGGGTCTCAAGGCAGGTTTGGTTGTGTGTTTTGCTGCAGTTTTTATTGTTGTTGTGTGCCATTACGTGAAAAACAAAAGTCGGCCCACTTTTTATCAAGAGAGGAGTCCTATGGGCAGAAAGCGCTGGGACAAGGGGAGAACACGAAACTGCTCACAGGAATGGGGTTAAGGTGGGGTGTGGGCAGGGGATGTTTATAGAGAGGGTGGGTCACAGGCGATTTGCCATGGGGATGAGTGGCGAGGTGGGCTGCAATAGGTAGGTGGGGAGGACACCGGCATGAGGTGTCAACGAAGGGGAGCGGGCGCAGGGCGATGGACTTGGTGCCGGGGGGGACCAAAGGGTCAATGGGCGGGCCCATTGGGGATGAGTGGGAGGGGGATTGTGTGCAGTGGCGGGAGCAGGGAGCGACGGACGAGTAGAGGTATCTGGCGTGGGCATGAGCTGGAAGGGAGGAGGAGGGTGAACGTGGGGTGAGGTAGGACGGGCAATACCCTTGGGTGGTGTGGAGGCGGACAAGAGGACAGCCAGGAGTGCGGAGGTGGGCGGTGGCGGGGGGGTGGGAGGCAGGGGGGCAGCCAGAGTGGGGGGGGAGGAATGGAGCGCTCGTAATGGGGAGGGGGGGGGGGGCGGGCGGGGGGGAAGACTCGGAAATGATGGACGGGAGGAGAGACGAGGAGAGAGATGAGAAAGAGAGGTATATGGAGAATAGACAACGCGCAGATCCAGAGAAGCAGTCTAAGCATAAGGCAGAGACAGAAGGGGAGGGCGAGGGGGCTGGCGAGGATGCGATCCGGCATGAAAGGGTAGTAAGAGCAGGCCTAGCGGTAGGAGGTGCATTAATAGTGGTAGTTAAGAAGAAGGAGCATTAAGAAGAGGTGAAAATGCGTGCGAGTTCAAAAGTCCATAATTGTGTGAACAAAAAAAAACAAAGCAAGAACATGAGGCAGCGGAATGGAAGAAGAATGTGGTTAATAAGATGAGGTTGGTGGGGTGTGGTGTATCAAAGGATCGTGGGGGTGGGGTGAATGGGGATAGAAGGGATGTGGAGGTTGTGAGTTGGGTGTGCGATACACAGCGCGAAGTGAGAGATAGACGCATAGTGTTAACAGTAAAGATAAACGCGGAAAAGAATAAAGGAGCATACCAAAGACAGGAAAAAAGACACTTGCCGGTCTAGGTGATGGGGTTTTCGTTGGGGGGGTCAGGAAAGGAGCCTGGGGGGCGGGATGGGCGTTGAGGATGCGGCACAAGGGAGTCAAAAATGTGAGGGTAGATGCAGTGTAGGAGTTAGGGGAGGGAGGTGGTCATGGGTTGGGACAAAACAACAAAAGGTGGTGGGAGGAGGATAGGGGTGGGGGTGGTGGGGGGTGAGGATGGTGAATTGCAGAGAAAACACAAGTGAACGAGGGGGGGGTAGTGGGTGTTTGTAGTGAGGTTCGGTGCGGGTAGTGTGGGGGGGGGGGGGGACGGGGGGGAGAGGGGGGGGGAGATGGTG
>NC_056524.1:4350378-4352965 GCF_019175285.1 Sceloporus undulatus
TAGATAGATAGATAGATAGATAGATAGATAGATAGATAGATAGATAGGGGATTTTCCTGCATGTTGACTTGCTGGTCAACAATTGATTGGATGGGTCTACTCTATTCAGGGCTAATTCAAAGGATTCTAGCCATTGTTTTAAACTTGTTTTAAAACTTTTAAATTAATTTTACTTACATGCTGGTTCAAGATCCTAAGATATAGGATGGGATATAAACATTTTAATAAATGTATAAATTATACTGCCATCCTCAGGAGTCTGCAACAACCAGTTTATGTCATAAATATACCTAGTTGTATATTGAGAGAATGCGCATGGAAAGCAGGGCTGACTAGTGATCCCCATGTCAGTGGGCCGGTGAATCCATGCTAGATTTTGGCTAGCTCTAAAGGAGTTATCCAGGGTGCTGCACCTAGTTAGGAAATATGGATTAAAATCAGACATGGATTCACCTTCCCACTGATATGGGTACTACCAGAACTACTACAAGGGATCCTACAAGCTGCTGTCAGCAGATCTGGTTTGGGGATCTCCTTGATTCATTTACTGTCTTGCAAAGACCTGTCAACTAGGGACACGTGGGGCAAGATGGTGGCTCAAGGTAAGTAGAACCAGAAATAAATGGTGACCCATGAGCAGAAATGTTACTGTTTTCTACACCATGTGGCCCACTTTATGCTATGACTATGCCAAGCTGGAAGATGCTAATGGAGTCAGTGGCATGCATCTGCATTATGACAGGTCAGGGATGGTGGCAGCTCATGGTTCCCATGTTGGTGAGGAGGCAAATCCCCTTCAGGTGTCAAGCCAGGCTTTAAAGGAGTTGCCCAAGGTGTTAAAACTGAACCTCCAAACTAGGTTCAGCATTTTGCAGAGATCTTTTAAAGCAGCGATTCCCAAACTCTGGTCATTCCAGATGTTTTAGGCCTCATCTCCCAGAAACCTCAGCCATCTTGAAGAGTAGTCTGGGATTCTGAAGCCCAAAATACCCAGATAGCCAGAGTTTGGGGATTGCTGTTTTAAAGCTACCTAAAACTTAGCGTAGATTCACTGCTCCCTTGATGTGGGAGCCATTGGTCAAGGATACTAGCAGCCTAATTGTGTGGGCAGGTGGGGCAAAGCATTTTGCAATTGTTAAACAATTAGATGAGTCTGGAAATGTATGTCCACCTGCCTCTGAGACCTAGCAGTAGACCCCACTGTCACTCCTGCCTACCCTTGGCCTACAGACTAGAGCAGGTCCTCCTCTTCAGGGAAACGACGGAGGCTTCTTAGGCTGAGCAGCAGCTGGGCTTCGCTGGAGGCTGCAGAAGCAGGAATCTCAGAACCAGCAGGGCATCCACAGGAAGGAACCCAGCGCCGCCCCAGAAGCCGCTCCGGCCAGCAATCCCAGCGCCATCTGGTCTCCGGACACACGGGAAGGGTCCTCGCGGAAAATGACATGAGTCACTCCAGATGCTGGGAAGAAGAACAACAACCAACAGTAAGCTGCAGGTAGAACAAATATGAGTCACAGTAAACCTGGGTTTCATAGAATCCTAGAGTTGGAAGAGACCCCCAAGGGCCATCCAGTCCAACCCCTTCCTGCCATGCAGGAACTCTCAATCAAAGCATACCCAACAGATGGCCATCCAGCCTCTGTTTAAAGACCTCCAAATAAGAAGGCGACTCCACCACTCTCCGAAGGAGTCAGTCTCAGAGCTTGAAAAAGTTACCCCACTATACACTATCCTTCTGGCTGTCTAATTCCAGAATCCTCCAGACCCTAAGGCTAGTGCTGGTGTGTGTGTGTAAGTGCCCTCAAGTCACCTGTCAACTTATGGCAACCCATGAATTTCATAGGGTTTTCTTAGGCAAGGACTACTCAGAGGTGGTTTTGCCAGTTCTTTCCTCTGAAGTATAGCCTACAGCACCTGATCTTTTGGCTGGCAATGTCACATCCAAGTACTAACCAGGGCTGACCCTGCTTAGCTTCTATGATCATAGAGGTTCTGGTACCTTGAAGGTATTTATGCTTTGTGTTCAAGTCCCCTGTCGTCTTCTGGTAACCTCCATGAATTTTGTTGTGTTTGCTAAGAAAAGGAATACTCAGAGGTAATTATGCCAGTTCCTTCAGAAATACAGCCTACAGCACCTGGCCTCTCATCCAAGAACTAAACAGGGATGACCCTGCTTAGCTTCCAAGATCAAACAGGTCAGGTCTACTGGAGATGGACAATACCTAGATTGCCTCAGTGCAGATGGGGTGTGATGATGATGATGATAATAATAATAATAATAATAATAATATCCACCAGTTTTTTTCTGAAGAGCAAGTAAACTTTCATATTCTCTAGACTCTTCATCCAGCTGGAGAACAAAGTTATTTTGGAGAACACAAAAGCTTTCTCCTTGTTTTTGTGGCAGTCTGTCACGTCCTAATCAAGGGATTATGGATTTTAAAAAATTATTATTATTTTCTTGTGGATCAACTCAGCTTTTGCACATCCAGGAAAGTTCAATGTTGTTTCCACTAGATGTCAGCCTAGACTTCAGGATCTCAGTTTCATATGAATCACTTTATTTTATAGTGCAAGAAATGCCATT